>NC_142810.1:42714263-42794665 GCF_049724085.1 Artemia sp. Qi Xiang Cuo
TGTTAGGGTTTGCTTGTGTGTGTTAGATTTTGTGTGTGTGTTTAAGTTTTTGTGTGCATGTTAGTTTTTATGTGTATGTTTGTGTTCGTGTGAATGTGTTTGTTTTTGTGTGTGTGTGTGTGTGTAATTTTTTGTGTGTGTGTAAGTTTTTGCGTGTGTGTGTGTAAGTTTACTATTGTTTCTGTTATTTATCGTGTTTTTGAGTTGTTATTAGTGTTAGAGTTTGTGTATTTGTTTGTGCGTGTGTGTAATTTTTTTTGTGTGAGTATGTGTTAGTTTTTGTGTGTATGTTTTTGTGTGTGTGTGTAAGTTTGTGCATGTGTGTGTATGTTTTTGTGTGTGTGTGTGTGTGTGTGTGTATGTGGGTGTGTGTTTTTTTGTGTTTTCGTTGTTGTGATTTTGTGTTCTTATGTTTTAAAGTTTTTGTGTGTGTGTGTGTATTTTGGTGTGTGTCTAAGCTTTTATTGGCGAAATATTCGAAGTGTTTTTTTATTTGTTCGTGTGTGTGTGTGTTTAAGTTTTTGTGTGCATGTTAGTTTTCGTGTGCTTTTATATGTTTTTGTGTGTGTGTGTGTGTGTAAGTTTTTGTGTGTGTGTGTAATTTTTGGCGTGTGTGTTTATTTTTTCTTGTGTGTGTGTGTATTTTTGTGTTTGAGTGTGTTAGTTTTTGTGAGTGTGTGTAAGTTTTTGTGTGTGTTTTTGTTTTTGTGTGTTTGTAAGTTTTTGTGTGGATGTTTTTTTTTGTATGTGGGTGTAATTTTTTGTGTGTGTGTGTGTAAGTTTTTGTGTGTGTAAGTTTTTGTGTGTATATGTTTTTTTTGTGTTTGTGTAAGTTTGTGTGTGTGTGTGTGTGTGGGTGTAAGTTTTTGTGTGTGTAAGTTTTGTGTGTGTGTGTGTGTAAGTTTGTGTATGTGTGTGTGTGTGTTAGTTTTTGTGTGTGTTAGTTTTTGAGTGCGTGTGTTAGTTTTAGTGTTTGTATGTTTAATTTTTGTGTGTGTGTGTGTGTGTGTGTAAGTTTTTGTGCGTGTGTGTGTGAGTTTTTTTTGTGTTCTTGTGTTAGTTTTTGTGTGTGTGTGTGTGTGTAATTTTGTGTGTGTGTGTAAGTTTTGGCGTGTGTGTGTGAGTTTTAGTGTGTTTGTGTGTGTGTGTAAGTTTGTGTGTGTGTGTGTGTGTGTGTTAGTGTTTTTGTGCATGTATGTTTAGGTGTTATTGTTTGTTTTCGTGTTGTTGTCTTTGTGTCTGTGTGTGTGTGTGTGTGTGTGTTAGTTTGTGTGTGTGTGTGTTTCTTTTTTTGATTTTGAGTTTATTTCTTCATGCGGGTGTGTGTAATTTTTTTTTTGTGTGTATAATTTTTTGTGTGTGTGTGTGTGTGTTAGTTTTCGTGTGTGTGTGTGTAATTTGTGTGAGTGTGTGTGTGTGTGTAAGTTTTCGCTCTTTTGTTTGTTAGTTTTTTTTTTGTTCATGTGTTAGTTTTTGTGTGTGTGTGTGTGTTTTTCATTTTTTTTGTGTGTGTAATTTTTTTCGTGTGTGTGTGTGTTTTCGTGAGTTTGTGTGAGTTAGTTTGTGTGTGTGTGTGTGTGTGTGTGTAAGTTTTTGTGTGCATTAAAGTTTTTGTGTTTTTGTTTGTTTTAGCGTGCTTGTTTATGTTTTTGTGTGTGTGTGTGTGTGTGTGTGTGTAAGTTTTTGTGTGTGTAAGTTTTGGCGTGTGTGTGTAAGTTTTCGTGTGTGTGTGTGTGTAAGTTTGTGTGTGTGTGTGTGTGTGTGTGTAAGTTTTTGTGAGTGTGTGTGTGTGTTTTTTTGTTTTCATGTTTATGTGTGTGTGTGTGTGTGTGTGTGTGTGTAAGTTTTTGTGTGTGTGTAAGTTTTGGCGTGTGTGTGTAAGTTTTGGTGTGTGTGTGTTAGTTTTCGTGTGTGTGTGTTTATGTTTTTGTGTGTGCGTGTAAGTTTTTGCGCGTGTGTGTATTTGTTTGCGCGTGTGATTGGTAGTTTTTATGTGCATGTTATTTTTATTTTGCATTTGTAGGGTGTTGTGTGTGTGTGTGTGTGTGTATTCGTTGGCGTGAGGGATTTTAAGTGTTGGCTTTTTATTTTGTGTAAGTTTTCTATAGTGTGTGTTATTTTTTTTGTGGGTGTGTGAGTAAGTTTTTGTATGTTTTTGTGTGTGTTTGCGTGTGTTTATATGTTTTTTTGTGCATGTATGTTTTTAGATGTATGTGTAAGTTTTTTTGTGTGTGTGTGTATCTTTGTTAGTTTTTTTTTGTGTGTAAGTTTTGTGTTTGTGTGTGTGTGTTCAATTTTTTTTGGGTTGGTGTACTTTTGGTGAGTCTTTGTTTTAGTTTGTTTGTGCTTGTTAGTTTTTTTGTTAAATTAAGTTGGTTCGTTTGTGTGTATGTGTTTGTGTGTAAATTAGTGTGTGTATAAGATTTTTAGTGTGGGTGTATTTTTTTTTTATTTTTTTTAATTTTGTGTGTGTTTTTGCGTGGGTGCAAGTTTTTTTTGTGTGTGTGTGTGTGTTTGTGTGTGTGTTTGTGTGGGTGTGTGTGAGTGTGTTTGTGTGTGTGTATGTCGTTGTGTGTGTGTAATTGTGTGCGTGTGTGTGTAAGTGTTCGTGTGTGTGTGTAAGTTTTCGTGTGTGGGTGTTAGATTTTTTGCGTGCATGTAAGTGTTTGCGCGTATGTTTAATTGTTGGTGTGAATTTTAGTTCTAATATGCATTTAATAGTTCGTTTTCTTGTTTATGTTTTTTTGTGTGTGTGTGTGTGTATTTGTTTTTGTGTGTCTAATTATGGTCGTGTGTCTTTTTATTTGGTCTTTTGCTTGCGTTTTATTTAGTGTGTGTGTGTGTGTGTATTTGTTTGTGTGTGTGTGTATTTGTGTGTAAGTGGTTGTTTTTTTGTTTGTGTGCGTATGTTTTATTGTGTGTGTGTAATTTTGTTTGTGTGTTCGTTTAATTTTATGATTTTGTTTTTAAGTTTTATTGTGTGTGTGTGTGTTTGTATGTTTTTGTGTGTGTGTAAGTTTTTGTGCGTCTGTGTGTAAGTTTTTGAGTATGGGTGTAAGTTTTTGTGTGTGCGTGTGTGTAAGTTTGTGTGTGTCTAAGATTGTGTGTGTGTAAGTTTTTTAGTGTGTGTGGACGTGTTCGTGGGTGTTTATATAATTTTGTGTGTGCATGTATTTTTTCGTGTTCTTTTGCATTTTATTTTTTGTTTGTGTGTTTTTGTGTAAGTTTGTTTAGTTGTTTTTAATTGTTTTAGTTTTTTTGTAATTGTTCGTGTGTGTGTTTGTATTTTTTTTTGTGTGTGTGTTAGGTTTTTTGTGTGTTTTTAAGTTTTTGTGTGTGTGTTAGTTTTTGTGTGCATGTAAGTTTTTGTGTTCATTTAAGTTTTTGAGTGTGTATATAAGTTTTTGTGTGTGTGTGTAAGTTTTTTTTTTTATAAGATATTAATTGTGGAGAAATTTTTTTTCTGTTTTTTTTTATTTGTGTGTGTTTGTGTGTGTGTGTGTGTGTTTTTTGGTGAGTGTTTTTGTTTTTTGTGTGTGTGTGTGTGTGTTTTTGTGTGTTTGTTTTTTTTTGTGTGTGTGTGTTTTTTTTTGTTTGTTTTCTTTTTTCTTCGTGTTTGTTTATTTTGTCGTGTTTTTGTTTTTTAGTGTTGTGTGTGTGTGTGTGTGTGTGTATGTTTGTGTGAGTGGTGTATATTGTTTTTTTTGTGTTCATTTTCTTTTTTTTTTTTATGTGTGTGTGTGTGTAATGTTGTTTGGTTGTTAAATATTTTTCTTGATTGTGAGTTGTTTAGTGTTCTTGTTTGTGTGTTTACTTTTTTTTTTGGTGTTTGTGTTTTTAATTTTTTGTTTGGTTTTATTTTTTTGTGTTCTTGTTAGTTGTTGTGTGCTTTTGTTAGTTTTCTGTGTGTGTGTGTGTGTGTGTGTATGTTTGTGTGTGTGTGTGTGTAAGTTTTGGAGTGTGTGTTTTAGTTTTCATTTGTGTGTGTTTTTGTTTTCGTGTGATTTTTTATGTTTTTGTATATTTTTGTTTTTGCGTGTGTGTGTTATTTTTAATGTGTTTGTGTGTTAGTTTTTTTTGTGTGTGTGTGTGTAAGTTTTTGTGAGTGTGTGTGTGAGTTTTTGTTTTGTTCATGTGTATGTTTGTGTGTGTGTGTGTGTGTGTGTAAGTTGTTTTGTGTGTGTAAGTTTTTGTGTGTGTGTGTGAGTTTTTGTGTGTGTGTTTGTGTAAGTTTTGTGTGTGTGTGTGTGTGTGTGTAAGTTATTGTGTGCATGTAAGTTTTTGTGTTATTGAAATTTTTAGTGTTAATGTGTAAGTTTTTGTGTGTGTGTGTGTGTGTGTAATTTTTTGTGTGTGTAAGTTTTGGCGTGTGTGTGTGAGTTTTCGTGTGTCTGTGTGTGTAAGTTTTTTGTGTGTGTTTGTGTGTGCTATTTTTTGTTTGTGTGTGTTTGAGTTTTTTTTGTGTTGATGTTTGATTTTTTTTGTGTGTGTGTGTGTGTGTGTATGTTTTTGTGTGTGTGTAATTTTTTGCGTGTGAGTGTAAGTTTTCTTTTGTTTTTGTGTGTAAGTTTTGTTTGCGGTTGTGTGTGCAAGTTTTTGTGTGCTTGTTAGGTTTTGTGTGCATGTTATTGTTCGATTGAATGTGTTAGTTTTTGTGTGTGTGTGTGTAAGTTTTTGTGTGTGTGTGTGTCATTTTTTGCGCGTTTGTGTAATTTTTTGAGTGTGTGTGTAATTTTTCATGTATGTGTGTGTGTGTAAGTTTTTGTGTGTTTGTGTGTAATTTTTTGTGCGTGTTTGTTATTTTTTTTTTGTGAGTATGTTTTTGTGTTAATTTTATTTTTTTTGGGCATGTTAGTTTTTTCGTGTGGTTCTCAGTTTTTGTGTGTGTGTGTGTGTATGATTTTGTGTGTCTTATCTTGTTTGTGTTTATTCTTTTTTTTTTTGTGTGTGTGTATTTTTGTGTGTGTGTGTGTGTAAGTTTTTTTGTGTGTAATTTTTTTTTGTGTGTGTGTGTATATGTTTGTGTGTGTGTGTGTGTGTATAAGTTTGTGTGTGTGTGTGTGTGTGTGTATGTTTTTGTGTGTGTAATTTTTGGTGTTTGTTTGTTTATTTTTTGTGTGTGTGTGTTTGTGTGTGTGTGTAAGTTTTTGTGTGTGTGTGTGTGAGTTTTTTTTGTGTGCATGTTTAAGTTTTTGTGTGTGTGTGTGTGTGTAAGTTTTTGTCTGTGTTTAATTTTTTGCGTGTGTGTGTTAGTTTTTTTGTGTGTGTGTGTGTGTAAGTTTTGTGAGTGTGTGTGTGTTATTTTTTGTGTGCATTTAATTTTTTGTATGCATGTAAGTTTTCTTGTGCTTATGTAAGTTTTTGTGTGTGTGTAATTTTTTGTGTGTGTGTGTTTTAGTTTTGGAGTGTGTGTTTTAGTTTTAATGTGTGTGTGTAAGTTTGAGTGTGTGTGTGTAAGTTTTTGTGTGTGTGTGTAGGTTTTTGTGTGTGTGTAAGTTTTTGTGTGCATGTATGGGGACCGGGGGAGGACCTTTGGGGCCCAGGGAGGGCGTTTGGGGATCCGGAGGCCTTGAGGATTGGGTGGTCTTTTGGGAGCCCGGGGGACCTTTGGGGACGGGGGGAGTACCTGTGGGGGTCGGGGGGACCGTGGTGGGTCGGTTGGCCCTTTGGGAGCCCGGGGGACCTTTGCGGTCCAGGGGAGGGCCGGTGGGGGTCTGAGGCGGGCGTTTGGGGGATAACATTTCGATATTTTTACTTTTTAGTTTACTTTTTTTTTTGCGGCGCATCCCTGCGGCGCATCCTGCGGCGCTTTCCTGCGGTGCCTCCCTACGGCGCATCCCCTGCGGCGCTTTCCTGACCCACGGCGCATCCCTGCGGCACATCCTGCGGCGCTTTCCTGGCCCACGGCGCATCCCGGCGGCGCTTCTCTGGTCCGGGGGACCTTTGGGGGCCGGGGGAGGGCCTTTGGGGCACAGGGAGGGCCTTTGGGGCACAGGGAGGGCCTTTGGGGGTCCGGGGGGCAGTTGGGGGCCTGGGGGACATTTGGGGACCGGTGGAGGGCCTTTGGGACCCCGTTGGTCCTTTGGGAGCTCGATGGGCCTTTGGGGGGCCCGGGGATGGCCTTTGGGGGTCTGGGTGGGCCTTTGGGGGTGCCGGTGGGCCTTTGGGAGCTTGGGGGGGCCTTTGAGGACCGAGGGCTTCCTTCAGGGTTGGGGTAGGAGGATTGGAACCCTTTGGGGTTGGGTTAGAGGACCTCACAACACTGTTCAAATGACACTTGTGTATTATAACGACCACAGAGTTTCACCTTTAAATTCTCTTCTAAAATCTCTTCAAAAATCATCTTTTAAAATGACTCTAACTGTTTCGCCGAAATAGTTCCAAAACCTGTCTAAAACAGTTTCACCCAAATAATCCCTAAACGTAATTCAGCGTGTTCCTTTTGTTTTTGGCATCTCTGCGCTAATGCATTTCAAATTAATAATAAACCTGATTACCTCGCTAAAACAATTCATCTCTAAGATGTTTCTTTTAGAATTGTTTCCATGTCCTTTGGCTATTAATATCCTTTGGAGTTCGACCAAAAGAGTTGTTTTCGAGGCAAAGACATTAATGACTTGGATCTATTCCTGGAGAATCGTTTCTATGAGAAAATTTTTAAAGTCTGACAGATGATGTCATTGGTTGATTGATCTGTCAAGAAAGGGGAATTAATTTGTTGTTTTTAAGAGGACTTATTTATTCACAATTGCTGAATTGAGGTCGACAGCACAGGTGTACCAAATTCTGGGAAACTCATAACATTTGGCTTTAACAACAATAACAAATGCTATTTCTGGATCATAACATTCGCTGAGAGCGTGCACTTACAACAACAACAACAAATAAATCGACCTTGGAAAAAGAGGTCATTGACCCCATTAACAACGTGTTCTCCCTAGGGACTCTATGCCCATATATGGTGTGCTGTTCGGAGTCAATGCCCATATATGGACTCCCGTCCGCGCTGGTACCCCCCTCTCTACTAATCCACTGATTGGATGAGCATTGGCGGTGCGTCCACTCGGCAAAGAAGGCGGCCGCCTAGGGTGGCAACAAGGAGAGGGTGCCAAAAATGAAAAAATTAGAATACAAATAATTTCAGAATCAAACATTATGAATAATAGCTTGATTTACGTTTTACAGGTCAACTTACTTATTGATACTGCATGAGAGACGTGAGTGGCAGATGACACTCGACAGTGTCGGTTGTGCGCTGAGAAAGGTGAAGAGGCGCGGGTCGGTGAAGATGCACTTTGCTATAGGCGGAGATTGGGATACAGGAAGGGGGCGTGGCTGCCTCTGCGTACTCTCAGAGTAGCCGCGTAGCCTTGACGGCTACGAAGTTCTTTGCTTTGGTTCAAGAATTTTATGTTTATTTTTCTGCTTCAACACAACGTTGGAATACTTAAAAAAAAAACATGTAACTATCTTGACGCTCAAGCCCCTTAGTGAAAACAGATGGGAAAGTCGAATAGATGCTCCCGGACCTTTTCGATATCAACTGGGTGATGTTCATAATGCTTTAATGGACATTTATGAAGATCGCTCTTTAAATGGTTTAACAGGTAACAATTCGCGAGTGCAAGCTTTAGGTCTGGCAAAAAACATTGAAAAATACAATTTTTCTGTAAGTGCAGTCTTTTGACATATTGTTTTATTTGAAATCAACATAAAAAGTTAGCAGTTACAATCCGAACAGTTTGATTTGGCTATTGTCAAACATCTACAAGCAAAACTATATTATTCCTCCAAACGTGACGTTGTAACCGTGACTTTCGAGGTATTGTAGTTGACACCCGAGGAATGACAGAGGAGCTAAACATTCAACCAACATTTGAAACAGAAACCCTGCAAAGTCGGTTGAAAAAGAAGAAAAACAGTTTGACTATGAAGCGGATGACGAACCTTCGGCATCCCCTCAAGAACACTTCCAAGTCAATTTCCATTTTGCCATTCTTGATACTGTAATTTCTTCTCTGGATGAAACATTTCAACAGTTAGACGCGATTACTTCTATATTTGGATTTTTCTACAACATATCTAAGGTAGGTGTCGCAACAACAAAGTCTTTGATAGACGATTGTATGAATTTGCAACATTTCCTCTCAAACAATGAAGCTAAAAATATTGAAAGCCACGAACATTGCAATGAAGGTCAAGCTATTGCTACGAGAGTACCCAAGAACATAAATCCAGAAGATGTCCTTAACTTCATCATAAGCAATGGCCTTAAAGATTGTGCCCTAAATTTATTCGAAGCTTTACGGATTTTGCTGGCTCTGCCTATGTCTGTTGCTCGTGGTGAGCGTAGTTTTTCAAAATTAAAATTAGTTAAAACTTATATTCGATCCACCACGACGCAAAAAAGGCTTCAAGGACTAGCCACTCTATCTGTTGAACAAAACTTGGCAAAAGCCATCGACTTAAACAAACTGGTGACTTCTTTCACAAAGACGAAATTAAGAAAAGTTAAATTGTAAACTGTAAACCTTCTTTCTGTTAACTTTTCACATTTAACTTTTCCCCATAATCTATGTAAACCATTAGAATTAAAATTATCTCTTCTGAAAAATTATCGGTTTTCTATGATAAATTCCTATTATATACCTAATAAAATAAATACTCTGACACTAAGGGTTTTGCGTATAATTATTTATCATAATTATGGTTGTACTAGCAGCCACACAGGTTAGATTTTCCTTGTTAAGTATTCTCGATATTTTTGTATTTGCATTAGTTAATTTGTGATTGTGTGTGTAAATTAATTAAAAAAAACTTTTTCCACAAAATAAGTCTTTCAACAAAAAGTAAAGAACTCCATTAAACAAAAAATGAGCGAAAATAAAATAAAATAATCTACCAAGGATGGAAGTACCACAAATCAGCATCGATAAATAAATGAAACCCAAAACGAACAGAAATTACAATAATTAACCGAGTCCAACTCAAAACGATCAGAAAGTAACAAAAGTTGGGCGCAAAACCCCTATGCCTTCCCAAGGCCAGAACAAAATTTGCACTTTACTGAAAAAATATAAACTTTTTTACTTTTATAACTTTAATAAATCAAATAATATTAACATTTTGATTACTAAATATCAGTATATGTATAATGCACATTCATTTGTATTTTTTCAGTAAAGTGCAAATTTTATTCTGGCCTTGGGAAGGCATAGGGGTTTTGCACCCAACTTATGTTAATTTCTGCTCGTTTTGAGTTTGGCTTGGTTAATTATTGTAATTTCTGTTCGTTTTGGGTTTCATTTATTTATCGATGCTGATTTGTGGTAGTTCCATCCTTGGTAGATTATTTGATTTTACTTTTGCTCATTTTTTGTTTAATGGAGTTCTTTATTTTTCTTTGAAAAACTTATTTTGTCAAAAAAAGTTTTTTTTAATTAATTTCTGTTCGTTTTATGTTGACATAGTCTTTTCAGAGAAAAAGAAAATGATACTTTAAATCTTTTCGTTTTTTAAGACTTTATAGTTTGGCCTGCTGTTTGTATGCTGGAGAAAAATTTTCAGCAATTTTTAACAACATACATCCTTTTAAAAATCTGGACACAAATAGTACTGTTTAATTTAGTTTCATAGCTCCTCTAGTTGACCAGAAATAGAAAATTTGATACCATTCGCAAAAAAATCTGTTTACTGTCTTTGATAGCTTAGATACATTTACGCTATTGTGATTTGGTTTAATTTTATGAGCAGAAATGGGAGGGTTGGGGTGGGAGGGTGGGAGTGGAAGAGGGATTAGTTGCCCTCAAATCACTTTCGACTATTAAAGAGGGCATCAGCCCTTTCTATTTTGAATCGAATGAGCCCTTTTCGAAGTTCCCACGATAACTCCTTGGATACGAAGTGCCCTGGTCTAAACAACAACAACATAAAAAAATAATACATTATACCCACTTCGATCTTTACTATAAAAATGTCAAGCCTTCCAATCATTTTCGACAATTAAAAAGGACACTAGGCCTTTCGATTTCCAATCGAATGAGCACTTTTGGAAATGACAGCACTTTCTATAAACACCTAATTTGCCCCCAGAGTATAAATTATAACCCTTACCATAAGATGTGTTAGAGTTATTGTCATCCTCTAAGACTAAATTTCAAAAACTTTCAACTACGTTAAACAACATGGCTATCTAAAAATTTGGATTGGATGTGTTTGGGGATATGGTGGGCGTGAGAGGGGCGGTAGTCGCTCTCCAGTCACTTTCAACTATTAAAAATGACCCTAGCCCTTTCGATCCAATCAAATGAGCCCTTTTGAAGTTTCTACGACAAAACTTTCAATAAAAATTTGATATGCCCCAAGGGCAAAACTTACAACCCTTTCCCTGAGTTCTGGGGGGGGGGAGGGGGGGTCATTCTCAAAGACCTAATTTCCAGAACTTTCCACTACGTTGAAAAAAAAGCTATCTGAAAATTTTGATTGGATGTGTTTGGAGGAATGGTGGGCGTGAGAAGGGGGTTAGTTACCCTCCAATCACTTTCGACTTTTACAAAGGGCTCTAGCCCTCTCAATTTCGAATTGAATGAGCAACTTTTGAAGTTTTACGACAATTCAATCTATAAAAGCCTTATATGCCCCCAGGGCAGAACTTACAACCTTTGCCCTTTGGGCTCTGGGGAGTTTGTCATCCTTAAATACATAATATATAGAGCTTTCAACTACGTTGAACAAAATGGCTATCTCTAAACTCTGATTGAATGTTTTTGGGGAAATGGTGGGCGTAAAATGGGGGTTAATAACTCCCCACTCACTTTCGACTATTAAAAAGGGCAATTTCAATTTCTAATCAAATGAGCCCTTTTTGAAATTTCTATAACAACTTTCTGCATAAACTTTATATGCCCCCAGGGCATGACTTACAACCCTTGCACCGAGGGCTCTGAGGAGGTTATCATCCTAAAAGACCTAATTTCAAGAACTTTCAACTACGTTGAACAAAATGGATATCTCAAAATTTTGATTGAATGTGTCTAGGAACGTGTGGCGTGAGAGTTAGTCACTTTCCAATCACTTTCAACTATTAATAAAAAAAAGGCACTAGCCCTTTCAATATCAAATTGAATGAGCCCTTTTGAAGTTTCTACGCTTTCAATAAAAACCTAATACGCCCCCAGAGCATAACTTACAAACCTTGCCCTGAGGGCTGTGGGGGGGGGGGGGTGTCATCCTTAGAGACCTAATTTCCAAAAATTTCAACTACGTTGGATAAAATGGCTATCTAGAATATTGATTGGATGTATTTGGAAGAAAGATGGGCGTGAGAGGGGGTTTATTTGCCTTCAAATCACTTTCGACTATTAAAAAGGGCACTAGCCCTTTGAATTTCCAATTGAATGAGCCCTTTTTAAAGTTTCTACGACAAAGATTTCAATAAAAACCTTATATAACCCCAGGGCATAACTTATGACCCTTGCCCTAAAGACTATGGGGTAGTGCCCTGCTAAAAGGTATAATTTCCTGAACTTTGAACTGCGTGGAACAAAATGGCTATCTCAAAATCTTTATTAGATGTGTTTGGGGAAATGGTGGGCGTGATAGGGGTGTTAGTTGCTTTCCAATCACTTTTGACTATTAAAAAGGGCACTAGCCATTTCAATTTACAATCGAATGAGCCCTTTTTAAAGTTTCTACGACAACGCGTTATATAAAAACCTTATATACCCCCTGGGCATAATTTACAACCCTTGCCCTGAGGGCTTTGGGGGGGGGGGGGAGGGGTTGTCATCCTCAAAGACCTAATTTCAAGAACTTAAAACTAATTTGAATAAAATGGCTATCTCAGTGTTTTGATTAGATGTGTTTGGGGAAAAGATGGGCGTGAGAGGCGGGTTAGTTGGCCTCTCATCACTTTCGACTATTTAAAAGGACACTAGCCCTTTGAATTTCCAATGGAATGAGCGTTTTTTAAAGTTTCTACGACAACGCCTTCTATAAAAAACTTTATATGCCCCCAGGGCATAACTTACAACCCTTGCCCTAAAGGCTTGCCCTAAGGGGGACTGTCCTCAAAAACATAATTTCTATTTGGAAATAAACTACGCTGAACAAAATGGCTATCTCAAAATTTTGATTAGATGTGTTTCGCTAAATGGTGGGCGTGGAAGGGGTGTTAGTCAACTTCAAATCACTTTTGACTATCTAAAATATTGATTGGATGTGTTTGGGGAAATGGTGGGTGTGGAAGGGTTGTTAGTTGCTTTCCAATCACTTTCGACTATTAAAAAAAGCACTAGCCATTTCAATTTACAATCGAATGAGCCCTTTTTAAAGTTTCTATGACAACGCGTTATATAAAAACCTTATATGCCCCCTGGCCGTAATTTACAACCCTTGCCCTGAGGGCTGTGGGGGGTTGTCATCCTCAAAGACCTAATTTCCAGAACTTAAGCTAATTTGAATAAAATGGCTATCTCAAAGTTTTGATTAGATGTGTTTGGGGAAAAGATAAGCGTGAGAGGCGGGTTAGTTGCCCTCTAATCACTTTCGACAATTTAAAAGGGCACTAGCCCTTTGAATTTCCAATGGAATGAGCCTTTTTTAAAGGTTCCATGACAACGCCTTTCATAAAAAGCCTAATATGCCCCCAGGGTATAACTTACCACCCTTGCCCTAAGGGGGACTGTTCTGAAAAACATAATTTCTATTTGGAAATCAACTACGCTGAGCAAAATGGCTATCTCAAAATTTTGATTGGATGTGTTTCGGGAAATGGTGGGCGTGGAAGGGGTGTTAGTCAACTTCAAATCACTCTTGACTATTAAAAAGGGCACAAACCACTACAATTTTCAATTGAATGAGCGCTTTTCGAAGTTTCTACGACAACTTCTTCGATACGAAGTGCCCTGCTCTAAAGAAAAAAATAATAAATAATACATTGTGCCAACATCGTTCTTATATGTCCCCAAGGCATAACTTAAAACCCTTGCCCTAAGGACTGTGGAAGAGTGTCCTCCTCTTTACTTAGTCCCCGTTTCTTGTCTCGTTCTCAAGGTCCTCGTTCTTTACTTAGGCAGCGCGATCGCGCTGCCTATGATTTATGCAACAACTTTCTATATAAACATTATATAAGCCCCAGGGCATAACTTGCAACCCTTCCACTGAGGGCTCTGAGGGGGTTATCATCCTAAAAGACCTAATTTTCAGAACGTTCAACTACGTTGAACAAAATGGATATTACAAAATTTCTATTGGATGTGTTTTGGAAAATGGTGGGCGTGAGACGGGTGTTAGTCGCTATTCAATCACATTCAAATATTAAAAAAGGCACTACCCCTTTCAATTTCCAATTGAATGAGCTCTTTTGAAGTTTCTACGACAGCGCTTTATATAAAAACTTTATATGCCCCCAGGGCATAACTTACAACCCTTGAACTGAGGGCTCTGATGGGGTTATCATCCTGAAAAACCTAATTTACAGAACTTTCAACTACGTTGAACAAAACGGTTATCAAAATTTTAATTTGATGTGCTTGGGAAAATGGTGGGCGTGAGAGGGACGTTAGTTGCTCTGCAATCACTTTCAACTATTAAAAAAGGCACTAGCCCTTTCAATTTCCAATTGAATGAGCTCTTTTTTGAAGTTTTACGACAACCTATCTATAAAAACCTTATATGCCCCCAGGGCATAACTTAAAACCCTTGAACTGAGGGCTCTGATGGGGTTATCATCCTGAAAGACCTAATTTACAGAACTTTCAACTACGTTGAACAAAACGGTTATCAAAATTTTAATTTGATGTGCTTGGGAAAATGGTGGGCGTGAGAGGGATGTTAGTTGCTCTGCAATCACTTTCAACTATTAAAAAAGGTACTAGCCCTTTCAATTTCCCATTGAATGAGCCCTTTTGAAGTTTTTACGACAATGCTTTCAATAAAAACTTTATATGCCCCAGGGCATAACTTAAAACCCTTGAACTGAGGGCTCTGATGGGGTTATCATCCTGAAAAACCTAATTTACAGAACTTTCAACTACGTTGAACAAAACGGTTATCAAAATTTTAATTTGATGTGCTTGGGAAAATGGTGGGCGTGAGAGGGACGTTAGTCGCTCTCCAATCACTTTCAACTATTAAAAAAGGCACTAGCCCTTTCAATTTCCAATTGAATGAGCCCTTTTGAAGTTTCTACGACAACTCTTTCAATAAAAACTTTATATTCCCCCAGGGCATAACTTAAAATCTTTGCCCTGACGGCTGTGGGGGGAGGGGTCGTCATCCTTAAGGACCTAATTTCCAAAACTTTCAACTACGTTAAATAAAATGGCTATTTAAAAATTTGGATTGGATGTGTTTGGAGGAATGGTGGTTGTGAGAGGGGGGTTAGTTACCCTCCAATCACTTTCGACTATTTCAAAGGGCACTAGCTCTCTCAATTTTGAATTGAATGAGCCCCTTTTGAAATATTACGACAGCTCAATCTATAAAAACCTTATATGCCCCCAGGGCAACACTTACAACCTTTGCCCTTGGGGCTCTGGGGAGTTTGTCATACTTAAATACATAATTCTTAGAACTTTCAACTACGTTGAACAAAATGGCTATCTCTTAATTCGGATTGAATGTTTTTGGGAAAATGGTGGGCGTAAGAGGGGGGTTAATTACTCTCCACTCACTTTCGACTATTAAAAAGGGCAATTTAAAGTTTCTACGACAACGCGTTATATAAAAACCTTATATGCCCCCTGGGCATAATTTACAACCCTTGCCCTGATGACTGTGGGGGGGGGGGTCTGTCATCCGTAAAGACCTAATTTCAAGAACTTAAAACTAATTTGAATAAAAGGGCTATCTCAAAGTTTTGATTAGATGTGTTTGGGGATAAGATGAGCGTGAGAGGCGGGATAGTTGCCCTCTAATCACTTTCGACTATTTAAAAGGGCACTAGCCCTTTGAATTTCCAATGGAATGAACCTTTTTTAAAGATTCTACGACCACGCCTTCCATAAAAAGCCTCATATGCCCCCAGGGCATAACTTACAACCCTTGCCCTAAGGGGACTGTCCTCAAAAACATAATTTCTATTTGGAAATCAACTACACTGAACAAAATGGCTGTCTCAAAATTTTGATTGGATGTGTTTCGGGAAATGGTGGGCGTGGAAGGGGTGTTAGTTAACTTCAAATCACTTTGGACTATTAAAAAGGGCACAAGCCACTCCAATTTCCAATTGAATGAGCGCTTTTCGAAGTTTCTACGACAACTTCTTCGATACGAAGTGCCCTGCTCTAAAGAAAAAAATAATAAATAAGACATTATGCCAACATCATTCTTATATGCCCCCAGGGCATAACTTAAAATCCTTGCCCTGTGGACTGTGGGAGACTGTCCTCCTCTTTATTTATTCCCCGTTTCTTGTCTCGTTCTAGAGGTCCTCGCTCTTTACTTAGGCAGCGCGATCGCGCTGTCTATGATTTATGCAACAACTTTCTATATAAACCTTATATGCCCCCAGGGCATAACTTGCAACCCTTGCAGTGAGGGCTCTGAGGGGGTTATCATCCTAAAAGACTTAATTTCCAGAACGTTCAACTACGTTGAACAAAATGAATATTTAAAAATATTTATTGGATGTGTTTTGGAAAACGGTGGACGTGAGAGGGACGTTAGTCACTATTCAATCACATTCAACTATTAAAAAAGGCACTACCCCTTTCAATTTCCAATTGAATGAGCTCTTTTGAAGTTTCTACGACAGCGCTTTCAATAAAAACTTCATATGCCCCAGGGCATAACTTACAACCCTAGAACTGAGGGCTCTGATTGGGTTATCATCCTAAAAGACCTAATTTCCAGAACTTTCAACTACGTTGAACAAAACGGTTATCAAAATTTTAATTTGATGTGATTGGGAAAATGGTGGGCGTGAGAGGGGCGTTAGTTGCTCTGCAATCACTTTCAACTATTAAAAAAGGTACTAGCCCTTGCAATTTCCCATTGAATGAGCCCTTTTGAAGTTTTTACGACAACGCTTTCAATAAAAACTTTATATGCCCCCAGGGTATAGCTTACAACCCTTCCCATGAGGGGTGTGGGGGGAGGGGTTGTCATCCTTAAAGACCTAATTTCCAAAACTTTCAATTACATTGAATAAAATGGCTATCTAAAAATTTTGATTGAATGTGTTTTTGGAGGAATGGTGGGCGTGAGAGGGGGTATTGTTACCCTCCAATCACTTTCGAATATTACAAAAGGCACTAGCTCTCTGAATTTTGAATTGAATGAGCCCCTTTTGAAGTTCTACGACAGCTCAATCTATAAAAACCTTATATGCCTCCAGGGCACAACTTAAAAACTTTGCCCTTTGGGCTCTGGGGATTTTGTCATCCTTAAATACATAATTTCTAGAACTTTCAACTACGTTGAACAAAATGGCTATCTCTAAATTGTGATTGAATGTTTTTGGGGAAATGGTGGGCGTAAGAGGGGGATAATTACTCTCCACTCACTTTCGACTATTAAAAAGGGCAATTTCCATTTCCAATAAAATGAGCCCTTTTTGAAGTTTCATAACAACTTTCTACATAAACTTTATATATCCCCAGGGCATAACTTACAACCCTTTCACCGAGGGTTCTGAGGGGGTTATCATCCTAAGAGACTTAATTTCAAGAACTTTCAACTACGTTGAACAAAATTGATATCTCTAAATTTTGATTGAATGTGTTTGGGAAAATGGTGGGCGTGAGAAATAGTCACTCTCCAATCACTTTCAACTATTAATAAAAAAGGAACTAGCCCTTTCAATTTCCAATTGGATGAGTCCTTTTGAAGTTTCTACGCTTTCAATAAAAACCTTATACGCCCCCAGGGCATAACTTACAACCCTTTCCCTGAGGGCTGTGGGGTAGGGAAGGGGTTGTCATCCTTAAAGACCTAATTTCCAAAACTTTCAACTACGTTGAATAAAATGGCTATCTAAAATATTGATTGGATGTGTTTGGGCAAATGGTGGGCGTGGAAGGGTTGTTTGTTGCTTTTCAATCACTTTCGACTATTAAAAAGGGTACTAGCTATTTCAATTTACAATCGAATGAGCCCTTTGTAAAGTTTATATGACAACGCGTTATATAAAAACCTTATATGCCCCGTCATAATTTACAACCCTTTCTCTTAGGACTTGGGGGGGGGGGGGGTTCTCATCCTCAAAGACCTAATTTCAAGAACTTAAAACTAATTTGAATAAAATGGCTATCTCAAAGTTTTGATTAGATGTGTTTGGGGAAAAGATGAGCATGAGAGGCGGGTTAGTTGCCCTTTAATCATTTTCGACTATTTAAAAGGGCACTAGCCCTTTGAATTTCCAATGGAATGAGCCTTTTTTAAAGTTTCTAACACAACGCCTTCCATAAAAAGCCTTATATGCCCCCAGGGCATAACTTACAACCCTTGCCTTAAGGGCTTGCCCTAAGGGGGACTCTCCTCAAAAACAAAATTTCTATTGGGAAATCAACTACGCTGAACAAAATGGCTATCTCAAATTTTGATTGGATGTGTTGCGGGAACTGGTGGGCGTGGAAGGAGTGTTAATTAACCTTCATATTACTTTGGACTATTAAAAAGGGGCACAGGCCACTCCAATTTCCGATTAAATGAGCCCTTTTTGATGTTTCTACGACAACTTCTTCGATACGAAGCGCCCTGGTCTAAAGGAAAAAATAATAAATAATACACTGTGCCAACATCGTTCTTATATGTCCCCAAGGCATAACTTAAAACCCTTGCCCTAAGGACTGTGGTGGAGTGTCCTCCTCTTTACTTAGTCCCCGTTTCTTGTCTCGTTCTCAAGGTCCTCGTTCTTTACTAAGGCAGCTCGATCTCGCTGCCTATGATTTATGCAACAACTTTCTATATAAACCTTATATGCCCCCCAGGGCATAACTTACAACCCTTGCACTGAGGCTCTGAGGGGGCTATCATCCTAAGAAACTTAATTTCCAGAATGTTCAACTACGTTGAACAAAATAGATATTTCAAAATTTTGATTGGATGTGTTTTGGAAAATGGTGGGCGTGAGAGGGGCGTTAGATACTATTCAATTACATTCAACTATTAAAAAAGGCAATACCCCTTTCAATTTCCAATTGAATGAGTTCTTTTGAAGTTTCTACGACAGCGCTTTCAATAAAAACTTTATATGCCCCAGGGAATAACTTACAACCCTTGAACTGAGAGCTCTGATGGGGCTATCATCCTAAAAGACCTTATTTCCAGAACTTTCAACTACGTTGAAAAAAAATGGAAAGCTCAAAATTTTAATTCGATGTGTTTGGGAAAATGGTGGGTGTGAGAGGGGCGGTAGCCGCTATCCAATCACTTTCAACTATTAAAAAAGGCACTAGCCCTTTGAATTTCCAATATAATGAGCCTTTTTTTAAATTTCTAAAACAACGCCTTCCATAAAAAACCTTATATGCCCCCAGGGCATAACTTACAACCCTTGCCCTAAGGGGGACTGTCGACCTTATATGCCCCCGGGGCATAACTTATAATCCTTGCCCTGAGGGTTTTCTCAAAAATATATTTTCTTTCAGGAAATCCACTTCGCTGCAAAAAAACGGCTATCTCAAAGTTTTTATTGGATGTGTTTGGGGGAATGATGGGTGTGGGGTGGGGGCTAGTTACCCTCCAATCACTTTTGACTATTAGAAAGGGTACTAGCCCTTCAAATTTCCAATCGAATGAGCCTATTTTGAAGTTTCTACAACAACGCCTTCTATAAAAACCTTATATACCCCAAGGGCATAACTTAAAACCCTTGCCTTGAGGGTTTTGGGGGAGTGTCCTCCTAAAAAAACATATTTTCTATCTGGATATCAACTGCGCTGAACAAAATGGCTATCTCAAAATTTTGATTGGATGTGTTTGGGGAAATGATGGGCGTGGGGGGGGGGGGGGCTAGTTGCCCTCCAATCACTTTCGACTATTAAAAAGAGCACTAGCTCTTTGAATTTACAATTGAATGAGTATTTTTTGAAGTTTCTACGACAACGCCTTTTATAAAAACCTTATATGCCCTCAGGGCATAACTTAAAACCCTTGCCCTAAGGGTTTTGGGGGAGTATCCTTCTCAAAAACATATTTTCTATCAGGAAATCACTTACGCTGAACAAAATGGCTATCCCAAAATTTTGATTGGATGTGTTTGGGGGAATGATGGGCGTAGGGGAGGGGGCTAGTTGCCCTCCAATCACTTTTGACTATTAAAAAGAGTACTAGCCCTTTGAATTTTCAATCGAATGAGCCTATTTTGAAGTTTTAACGACAACACCTTCTATAATAACCTTATATGCCCCTGGGCATAACTTAAAACCCTTGCCTTGAGTGTTGTGGGGGATTTTCCTCCTAAAAAACATATTTTCTATCTTTAAATCAACTACGCTGAATAAAATGGCTATCTCAAAATTTTGACTGGATGTATTTTGGGGAATGATGGGTGTGGGGGGGGGGCGGGGCAAGTAGCCCTCCAATCACTTTCGACTATTAAAAAGGGCACTAGCCACTCCAATTTCCAATCGAATGAGCCCTTTTCGAAGTTTCTACGACAACTCCTTCGATACGAAGTGCCCAGGCATGGAGAAAAAAACACGTTGTGCCCACATCGTCCTTTACTTAGGCAGCGCCAGTGCGCTGCCTATGATTAATGTAAGTCTCGCTAAGTGCCAAAAAAAGTGCATAAGAAGTGGCAATTTTGGGTAAGGGTTAAATTGAGGTGGCAAACGGAAACAAAAAATATAATTGTGGAGGATGGGGGCGCAAGAAACTATTTTGCCTAGGGCGGCAGGATAGGTTGCGCCGGTCCTGTGGATGAGTAAAATTGTGTAAGACATAGGCTAACCATAATATCTTGCTAACAAATAGGAACTGGAAAGAAGTATATGCAACATGGAGTGCTTAAAACTGTAAGATAGGCATTAATTTATTTACTATTAAAATTATTTAAGGTTTCAAAATGTTAGTTGTTGAGTTACCTAAAAGAGAATCGTTTTGGTAAAACCTACTTATCCTATTTTGTCATCTTTATCCCTTCAAAATATTTATTCCAAAAGTATAATTTTTATCGATTAACTTTTATCACATAGGGTAAAGTACAAATATTAAATTCATTGTTACACTTCAAAAACCAATGAAAGAAATCCAGAATATGACACGTTCAGGTGCAGCAAAGACAAACTGAAATCATTCTTCGGCTAGTTTCGGGCTAGCACTAGAAACATGATTAGCAATTAGACTGCCACATGGAGGATGAACATGAATGTTGCATTAATGAAAAACCAAGACATGTCTTTAATTAATCTATTTCCTGGTTTATTCGACATCTTCAAATTTTTAAGTGTGAAAAGTATTATCGAATTTCCCAAATTAATTTCCGTATATCGGTTTTTAAGGTTCGGTTTGAAAACACTGGTGAAAGTTTTTGTGCACGAATCCTGACCTTTAATACTTTATAACAACCAAAAGAAATATCATAGAAAATCTTTGTTTACAGGTACGGATAGACCTAAGATGGAGCCAGATGGTAAAGACATGGTTTCATTTTGGTGTCCTTGGTACTTTACATAACCATATATCACATTTACCACATATACAACATTTTGATGTATCCATATCAAAAATACGCATGCAGAGTTTACTTTAGCGCTGGAACTGTTGAAATTTATATATTAAGAATAATAAACATAGAAAAACGATAAACAGTTGAGGGTCTAAACAATGTTGTCACAGACGTTAAATGAGTTAAATCATAAACATCATCTACATATACGACTGTCCTTTGGTAACTTCCTTGTGGTGACAGTCTACTCCTACCTAAACATTCCTGCAGTCCACTCCTGCCAAAGTAAGGAGTGACTAGGACTAATAGTAAGCAGAACCACAGAAAAGGCTATTTGATAACTATAGACAGATCAAAAGGTATAACTTTTGATAATGATATCGAATATACAAAACTTATCGACCATAAAGTTTCCCATCAGAAGCAAGGAGCCTGAATAAATCTGCCTAATTTCTAAAACAGAAGAAAAATAGCCAAAGACCCAGAACCAGAAGGCGTTACTACTTATAAGAACCAAAAAGTTCTTATAAAAAGGGTGGTCGTATAGCTTTGGAGGGGACTCTTTGGATTGGTAATAATAAGTTCTAGTGCCCTTTTACAGAGTCAAAGTGATTCAAACACAGCTACTCCCCCCACCAACCCCCCCCCCCCACACACACACACACAAACACGTCATGTATTCCTAAGATGTATCCAACAGATATTTTGAGACAGTTCTTCTATTTAAAATAATCCAAAATCATACAACAAGACTTTTGAGGTTGATACAAATCACCCGAGCCATAGGGTGAGGGTTGTAAGTTATGCCCCTGGGGCATTTAAGGTTCTTATGTAAGGGATGGTTATGAGCTTTTGACAACCTGCATAGGGGTGGCATGTTGTTATCCATACAACATAAATGTTCTCTAGAAATTTCACCTTCTTATCTTCAAAGATTGTGGATTTTCAGCTAGCCAGAAGACACTGTGTGTATTCGTTGTTGCTTCTACGGTTACTGTAACTAACGATACTAAGACTATTTTGAATAGAATGGCTATCTAAAAAATTCCATTAGACGCTTTTCGGGACAATATGACGTGTGTGTAGGGGGGGAGAGAGTAGCTGCCCTCTGATCATTTTAAATCTTAAAAAGGGCTCTAGGGCGTCTGATTACCAATCTGATGAGCCCCCTTTGAAGTATATATGACCACACTTTCTATAAGAACCCTATATGACCCCAGGGAAAACTTAAAACCCTTGCCCTGAGGGCTGTGGGAGGTTTTTATCTTCAAAGACATAATTTCCAGACCTTTCTGATAGGCTTAACAAAATGGCTACGACAAAATTTGGATTGGAAGTGTTAGAGGAAATGACAGGCGTGGAGGGAGATATTTGCCCTCTGATCACTTTCGACTAATAAAAAAGGTACTAGTCCTCTCAATTTCCAATCAAATGAGCCCTTTTTGAAGCTTCTACGACAAAAATTTCTATAAAATCTTTAATGCCCCAAGGGGGGTTGTCATCCTCAAAGACCTGATTTCCAGAACTTTTAAGTACGTTGAACAAAATTGTTGTCTCAAAATTTTGATTGGGTGTATTTGGGGAAAAGTCGGTTCGAGAGCGGGTTAGTTTCCCTCCAATCACTTGGAGGGACTATTAAATAAATCACTAGCCCTTTGAATTTCCACTCGAATGAGCCCTTTTTGAAGTTTATACGACGATGTTTCTTATAAGAACCTTATATTCCCCCAGGGCATAAGTTTCAACCTTTGCCCTGACGGCTGTAGGGGGAGTTTCTCCTCAAAAAATAATTTCCAGATCTTTCAACTACGTTGAACAAAATGCCTATTTCAAAATTTTGTTGGATTTGTTTGGGAAAATGGTGGGCGCGAGAGGGGGTTAGTTGCCCCCCAATCACTTTCCTATATTAAAAAAGGCATTAGCCCTTTGAATTTCCAATTGAATGAACCCTTTGAAGTTTTCACGACGATGCTTTCTCTAAAAACTGTATTTGCCCCGGGCAATAAATTGCAACCCTTGCCATGAGGGCTGTGGGGGTAGTGTCCTCCTCAAAGACATGTTTTTTAGATCTTTCAAATCTGTTGAACAAATGGCTATCTCAAAATCTTGATTGGATCTTCTTGGGGAAATGGTGGGCGTGGAAATCGTGTTAGTGGCCTTCCAATCACTTTTGGCTATTAAAAAGGGCACAATTCCTTCCAATTTCCAATCAAATGAGCCCTTTTCAAAGTTTATACTATAATTTTTTCTATAGGAAATGCCTTGGTCTAAAAGAAAGAAAGGAAAGAAATAATACATTGTGCCAATATCGTTCTTTACTTAGCCAGCGCTATTGCGCTGCCTATGATTACTGATTTGCTTGCGTGCACATACCTGCAGGTTTGACAACCTGTATTCACATACCAGGTTTTGATTCAGTTCAACACCCTCCCCTCACCCATCCGCACCATGTGATCCCAATATCGCCATCGGTTCGTCACAATTCTATCGATGTCGAGCAGCTACTTTGTCTATTCACGTATTAATTAACAAAATTTACCCACAAAATAAGTTTTCAAAGAAAAGTAAAGTACTCCATTAAACAAAAAATGAGCAAAAATAAAATCAAATAATCTACCAAGCGTTAAACTGCCACAAATCAGCATTGATAAATAAATGAAACCCAAAACAAACAGAAATTACAATAATTAATCGAGTCAAACTCAAAACGAGCAGAAATTAATATAAGTTGGGCGCAAAACTCCTATGCCTTTCCAAGGTCAGAACAAAATTTGTACTTTACTGAAAAAATATAAATGTTTTTACTTTTATAACTTTAATAAGTCAAACAATATTAACATTTCGATTACTAAATATCAGTATTTGTATATTAAACTGACAATGCACATTCATTTGTATTTTATCAACCTACCCGACGATGTGTGGTGTTGGGTTCCTTCTGGTATTATTTGAAAAAAACTACGTTTTCTAAAGAGTTAAAGAGGCTGAGTCACAAGTTCGAACCTTAAAACGTACAGGGATTAGAAGGTACAGTTGGGGGCTGTCGCCCCCCAAACCCCCGCTTTCTCAGCCTTTAAATTAATAAAAAAATTTTAAACTGAAAGTAAGGAGCGACATTAAAACTTAAAACGAACAGAAATTATTCCGTATATGAAAGGGGCTGTGCCCTCCTCAACGCCACGCGCTTTACACTAAAGTTTTTATTGTTTAAAAAAACGAGTTATGAGAAAGTCAAACTTTAGCGTAAAGAGCGAGGCGTTGAGGAGGGCACAGCCCCTTCCATATACGGAATAATTTCTGGTCGTTTTAAGTTTTAATGTCGCTCCTTACTTTCAGTTTAGAAATTTTTTTTTATTTAAAGGCTGCGAAAGCGGGGAGTTTGGGGGGCGGCAGCCCCCCAACTGTACCTTCTAATCCCTGTACGTTTTAAGGTTCGAACTTGTGACTCAGCCTCTTTAACTCTTTAGAAAACGTAGTTTTTTTCAAATAATTTCTGCACGTTTTTGTACAGTTTATTACTTATTATTGCTTGACTAACTGTTAAATGATTGTGTATTATTCTTTTCTTTCTCGACAGGGTGTTTTAAGGGTCGACCTTGTAACTCAGCCTCTTTAACTCTTTATAAAACGTAATTTTTTTCAAATAATTTAAAAAAGAAACTGAGTTTCTTTTTTAAACTTTAAATTCAGTATACAAGAAATTTCCTCTGACGGGGAATCGAACCCGGGTCTTCCGCTTGACAGTCAGGAGTATCGACCGCTGGACTAAATAGACACAATTGTAATTATTTTTTATTAAATTGAATCTATTTTTGACGCAAGCAAATCCCCACAAAACTTGATATTTGGTTTTTGGAAGAAAGGGAAGGAGTGATCAGATTGAGCTGAAATTTCGAGGATAAGCTCCCAAGTCCCAGGAAAGCTTATCCTTTAAATTTCAGCCCGATCAGACAACGTTAAAAGGGGGCTGTGGTGGGAAAAATTAACATGGGCTCTTATAAGAAAACGAGGTTTTTCGTAAATGTAAATTCGGGGGATAATTTTTTCGGTCTGAAAATATCAAAAGGCCCTAACAGGTCGAATTCTGCTTCGAATGAGTCCTCATTCACCCGGATCCGTTGCCAACTGTGGCCTGTAGGCGTGGCTTACGTGGCTAAAAAGCCCACTTTTACCCATGAAGATAAAGTCGGAGGGGGGTGAAATTTTGCACGTTTCTTAGTTTGAGCTTGGGCTACAAAATGCGATTACCGCTGTCTCTCTGCGACCGCTAGGACCGGAAATCGCTTAACATTGTGGTGGGTAGTCTCTTTATAATAGTAATAGTAATTTATTAACACACACAAGGACAATACATTTTACTCACTACCGACCCAAGAACCTGGGGTCAGGTTGTCCTAAGGGTAGGCATATATCAAAATTTCATATTCACAACAGAAATATACAACCTAGGCCTAAAAAAAATAAAATAAAAGAAAAATCATTCCCCATCGCACGCAGTTCCTACCACCAATCACAAAATCACCATACTTGTCCTCCAGGTACATAAAAAAAAAAAGCATTAAAAAAAAAAAAAAAAAAAAAAAAAAAAAAAAATTTAAAAATCATATTTCTCATATAACATTCCTTTTATTTTATTATAACATTCCTTTTATTTTATATAGAGGCACAAGTGTGCCTCCTTGATCAGAAGACGTGGTCGACAGAAGAATACACTAGGAAAACGTCTTGAGAAGGATGCTGCACTTTTGAGATCGTCGCTCGAAGAACTTTGGTCAAAAGCACAAGAGAGGTCGTCATGGAGAGGCACCGTTGTCGCCTTATACGTCAGCCGGCGTGGGAAGACCTAAGTAAGCTAAGTAAGTAATTTCTTTTCAATATTTTTTTTACGTGAAATTTGGAAATAAAAATATAAAATTAATTTCCCTGTGTTATTCTACACCATGTATTCTACCTGTATTTTGGAATATATGTAGAGCATTCTGGAATCTCTCCTTTTTGTCATTCATTTTAGTTGTCTTACTTTCTCTTTAACTGCACAACTTTACAAATGGGGATAAGTTTTCTTTTTTTTTGGAGGGGGATTGTTTGATGAAGGAGTCGTCCGGAGGGATATTCCGGGGGAATTGCCCGGGGATTACTTTCCACTAAGGGAGTTTTCTACGGGCAAAGAACTTTTTGGGGGAGTCAGCCGGACCACCAGGGCATTAATCTATTTCTTTCAATTTTCTGTAGCCTATTAGTAGATTGTCGATATTATACTTACCAATAGAAAAGAAAATCAGTGACACTAATTGTAAATTAAGTAGTGCCATTGTAGGGTCAAGCCTTCAAAACCAGTTCCAAATCACTTGTTATTTCCAATGCTAATTCACTAAAAATAAGAATGAAGTTTTTAAGCATTTATAGTCTTTGGTAGCACTAGACCATCTAAGTTATAATTCAAACATTCATATTTTCTACAAAAAAAAATGGAACTTCTGTAGTAACATGTTTTTTCTCGATTTGCTCGAGCAAGTTTCTTGTTCATTCACTTTTTTCAAAGTAGTAAATTAATAGTGTTAATGTACTAGTTTAGTGATATAATAGTAGTTTCGTATACTAATAGTTTAGTAATATATTAATAGTTTTTGGAGCACATTGCTATTCCACGTGGGTCGCACAACCAAAATAGAAATATATGATGATACAATATCGGGTAAAAACACTAGCTAAGGTAGGTAAATAAATCAGATGTTGAAACCTAAAAATTTCAGCTCAATATCCAGAAACGTTTATTGGTGGTAACATACTAGACTGAAAAACCCATTGAATGAGCCCACCACAGAAAAGGTAAAGAAACTTGGATCTGAAAAGCCTTTTTTTACAATAAAAAAAAACTAATAACAGATTTTTCAGTTTTGTACTCTCCTTGAAAACTTATAATTTTTAACATATCCCCTTTCTGATTTACCGTAACAGCGCTATTAGAAAAACAGAAGCTGTAACCTCCTCATTCACTCGGCAAAAGTTTTATAAACTTTTTTCAGTGCTAAACCACTGTAAGAAACTAAACAAAACGAAAATTTTTCACTAATGAAAATAAAAAGCGATAATAAATTTAAAACGAACATACATTATTTCGTATACCATGGGGTATGACCGGGGCTTTTACATCTATGAAGATTATCCTAGTTTAGGGGAAGTTTTTTCTGTTAGGGACAAGTACTTAAATCTAGAGACTCAGGGGGATCCAAGATAAAGTAAATATCACTAGGAATATTCAGCGAAAGTTATATTTTCCAAACGATGGCTGAAAGTTCGCCATTTGTTGTATAAGCTCAGTTTCCCCAAAATACGTTATGTTGTAACACTCGCTTGTATTGCGAAGATCAGTGCAAGATTTTAAAAAAAAGCAAAAGCGTGGGAAATTATATCATTCATTGTGTACTCAGTAGTTTAGATAGCCCAGTATTTATTTGATTCTTATCAATGCTATTTATTGGTATTAATTAAAAAAAACTTTTCCACAAAACAAGTTTTTCAAAGAAAAGTAAAGAACTCCATTAAACAAAAAATGAGCAAAAATAAAATCAAATAATCTACCAAACGTGAAACTACCACAAATCAGCATCGATAAATAAATGAAACCCAAAACGAACAGAAATTACAATAATTAACCGAGTCAAACTCAAAACTAGCAGAAATTAACATAAGCTGGGCTCAAAACCCCTATTCCTTCCCAAGGCCAGAACAAACTTTGCACTTTACTGAAATATATATAAATTTTTTTACTTTTACAACTTTAATAAATCAATTAATATTAACATTTTGATTACTAAATATCAGTTTATGTTCATTAAACTGACAATGCACATTCATTTGTATTTTTTCAGTAAAGTGCAAGTTTTGTTCTGGCCTTGGGAAGGCATAATGGAAATCAACTACGCTGCACAAAATGGCTATCTCAAAATTTTGATTGGATGTGTTTGGGGAAATTGTGGGCGTGGAAGTGGTGTTAGGTGCCTCGCAATCACTTTCTACTATTAAAAAGGGCACTAGCCATTCTAATTTCCAATCGAATGAGCCCTTTTCGAAGTTTCTACGACAACTCATTCGATACGAAGTGCCCTGGTATGGATAAAAAAATTATACATTGTGCAAACGTCGTTCTTTACTTAGGCATCGCGATTGCGATGCCTATGAAAACGGGCAATTTCAATTTCCAATCAAATGAGCCCTAGTTTTTAAACATAATGGGAAAATGGGAGAATGGCGTGGGAGGGTGGGAGCGGAAGGGGGATTAGTTGTACTCCATTCACTTTCGACTATTAAGAAGGGCAATAGGTCATTCTGTTTTCAATCGAATGAGCCCCTTTCGAAGTTCCCACAACAACTCCTTCGATACGAAGTGCCCTGGTCTAAGCAACAACAACAACAACAAATATCACTAATCACTTTTGACTATCAAAAAGGGGACTAACCCTTTGAATTTCAAATCGAATGAGCCATTTTTCAAGTTTCTACGACAAAGATTTCAATAAAAACCTTATATGCCCCCACGGCGAACACAATTTGTACTTTGCTGAAAAAATACAAATGAATTTGCATTGTCAGTTTAATATACATATACTGATATTTAGTAATCAAAATGTTAAAATTATTTGATTTATTAAATTTATAAAAGTAAAAACATTTAAATTTTTTTCAGTAAAGTGCAAATTTTGTTTTGGTCTTGGGAAGGCATAGGGGGTTTGCGCCCAACTTGTCTTAATTTCTGCTTGTTTTGAGTTTGACTCGGTTATTTATTGTAATTTCTGTTCGTTTTGGGTTTCATTTATTTATCGATGCTGATTTGTGGTAGTTTCACGCTTGGTAGATTATTTGATTTTATTTTTGCTTATTTTTTGTTTAGTGGAGTTCTTTACTTTTCTTTGAAAAACTTATTTTGTGGAAAAAGTTTTTTTAATTAATTAAAAGAAACAAAGGCTCAGCTATATGTCTTTCACAATGCTAAAAGACAAGCCAAGGCAAAAGAAGAAGTTTTTGTTCCACCACCCGAACAATTAAAGAAACAAAGGCTCAACGATATGTCTTTCATGATGCCAAAAGTCAAGCCAAGGCAAAAGAAGACGTTTTGTCCCACCACCTGAACAATTAAAAGAAACAAAGGTGGTCGTCAATGCCTTCCATACCTTGAAAAATCAAAAACCTGGACTATATAAATCGTTGGAAGAAAAAGAAGTTTTTGACCCACCACCTGAACAATTAAAAGAAACAAAGGTTCGGCCATATCTCTTTCATAAGAAAAAAGACAAGCCAAAGCAAAAGTTAAAGGTCCAACAAAAAAAAATGTAACAAGTTGCTCATTCTCAACTGCATTACTCATTTATTTTTATTTCCACCCCTGTGACTTATGACCCTATACCTAAAACCATGGATTCGCTGCTGACATTGAACTATGTTTCTTGACCTCAGGTATCATAAAAATATCAAATACACCGTTGGTCTTTTATCCAGTTTTTCACCAAGCTTTTTCCATCCAGTCAACCTTCATTTGAAGGAAGCAACACACAGCTTTGATTAAAAAAAGCTCTTTATAGGGGACAGTTCCTAATGGATTGACGGGGTAAAAATTTTTTTGATGCCCAATTGTTTATTTCTAGCCCCTTCTATTTCTAGGAGGACCTAGTTTATATCTACATCTAGGTCGATTTCCTCCTTCAAAGTATTAGAGCTAATTTTGCAGGGTTTCCACTTTGCCTCATTTTAAGCGAGATTGCTAGAATGACGAGCTATGCTTTTGTTTTTTGCCCTAAATTTTTTTTTTTTTTTTTTTTTTTTTTTTTAATTGAGTGAATTACACTTGGAAACACTATACATCCTTGGACCCTTAAGGGAAGCTGCAGACACTTTTCTGATAATATTTTTCCGAATTTACCACTCATTTATTCTATCACCTAAATTGAGTAGGACACAAGCAAAAAAATTGTCAAAATTTAGGGAAAGCCAATCAGTCTCAACTCCTCAAAACCCCCTTTACAGAGCTTGTTGTCATTTAGTGATGAGTCACAATTAGTGATGATTGATTTTGCAAAATTAGATGAGTATAAATTTTACCTTATGTGGTGGGAGGAGCAGGAAATGGTCCCCTCAAACCAACGTTCTTTACGCTAGAATATTTTAAGCAAAAACGTTAAACAAGAAACGTTAAAAAAAATAATTTAGTGATAGCCGATCAGTCTCAAGTCTTCAAAATCCCTTCCACAAAGCTTGTTACTAGCTTTTAATGCCATTTAGTGATTTGGTATAAACAAATAAGACGAATATAAATTTTCTCTCATTTGGAGAGAAGGAGGAGGACATGGTCCCCTTAACCCAACATTCTTGCACTGGGAAATGTTTTTTCCAATAACACTTCAAAAACTAAACAGCCTATTTTATATGTACTTGGTTGAATCATATTTATATTTCAAAAAATTATTAGAGGAGTAATCTGTAAAGGAAACATTCGGAATTAACATCTAAGTATATTTGCTGTATTCACAGATGAGTAAAGAAAAATCTCAAATTAAAGCTTAGCATATAGAGCCCGGATGAAGCTAGCCGGCGGTGACGTGTTAATAAATAAAAACATTTTCTGTTCGTTTTTCAATCTAAAAAATGCTTTTAAGCTGAAAAAAAACCCTGTTCTTTCATATTAATTTCTGTTTATTATTGATTTTTTTTTTATTTATTTAAACGTTTCAATAAATAAGAGTGTTGTCATACCATACTATCTTTCCAACACACACATGCGAACTCTACATTTAAGTTTCATTTTGCTATCATAATATTTAAATACTAAATTTACATATTTGGGTTTAGCTGTTTTACATAATAAAGTGTTTTGTTCCTCAGCAGCATCTTAAGGTTCGACGTAGAGGAGGGGGGTCGTGTAAATAAGATAATTTATTTGTTTAATAACTTGCGCCTGTCAATTAGATTTCATATTGTAATTTATTGTCGTGTTTTTTTGTTGTTTTTTTTTCGATTTGTCACTAGATCAATTTAGGAGATCCTGTTATCACTCTGTCCCTTTTTTCGATTTATATGGAAATGAAAATTATCCATTTTATTAGTAATAGATAATTTCTTAAACCACATTGGCCTGACATCACATAAAGAAACAGAGAAACATAATAGAAACATAAAGAAACATAAATGAACAGAGGCTAAGGGGTAACATATCTCTCATTGAATTTTGACCCGAAGGGCCTCAAATGGAAATTTAGTAACATTCAAGATTTGATAAATACTTTTTGACTTTCTGTTCCTCACAAAATATATGTACTCATCTCCTATTCAGTCCTATAGCACGGCTTAGTATTCCAATGCCAGACACCACTTTTGATAAGCAAATCCCTATATTATTGACATTTTCTTTCGCGCTACGAGATAACAGTTGTTAACACTGATTAAGCAGTAATCTATGGAATGTATTTGCAAGGAAATAAGGGGTGGAAATTCTTTTCTCCCTGACGGCCCTTCGAAACTAAATTTGACCCTAGTTGAAATTGGAAACATATTACAGGCAATGTCAGAAGACTCGTTGAGATGTCCGCTTAGAACTTTTATAAACAAAGTTAACTTGAAGCAAATTGTCAAGTAGTGTTATTTAGTCTGTTCGTCGCTGAAATTTGAAACCATTTGTTAAGTATTATAGCTCAGGTGCTTAGCAAGATTGAATTACAATCCCTCTGTTGATTTTAAAACGGTCAAATAAACAATTGGGAAAGATTCCAAGTGGCACGCGACAAACCTATTTAAAGACTATTTGTGTTCATGACAGGTGGCCAAAACGACAGTCCAGGTGACACTCTTGAAAGCATTTAATTATAGTAATTAGATCAATCAAATCGTAAAATGAAATGTGAAATGGATGTTGCTTCATTGACAGTAATTTTATCTCCGTTTCTTTCCAAACGGGTTTCTTTCAATAGAAAAATGGATTGCAAACCGTGGTTTTTTATTGGGTTTACAATAAAACAACTGTTGTTTTTGGGGGTTTAGAGGGAAAAAAGGTACCTGGGTTAGGGTATCCAATTTTCTGATATCTATCCCTATAGTTGACTATTCACATATTAGTAGAATCCTTATTTTATTCTGATTCCAAAAATATCGCTTTTATTCTAGTTTTAGTATATTCCCACTAGCCAATATTTGTTCAATAGTGAGTTGTTGGAACGCGCTATTTTATGATTGTAGTACTCAATGGTAAACAGCAGGTAAATTGGACATTGAAATTGTTTGGTTGAATTTGCTGGGTAAACAGGAAAAGTTTCTGCAATTTCTTTTTATGATTCAGTGTGGCAACTAAGAAGTAAATTTGTACAAAAAAAAAAAATCATAAGTAGTTCTTAACAAACAATTCAAGACTCGTACATAATCTTGGTTTTCAGGTATGAATAGACCTAAGATGGAGCCAGAGAGCCAAACAAGTTTTCATTTCGATGCCTTTAGTAATTTAAGGATGCTCTCATAAGCCTTAATCTGTTAGAGCCAGGTAAAATAGCATATACGTCAAAATCTTTGCAAGCACATAGGAGTAGCTGAGTATGGTAATAAAGTGGTAAGAAGAACCGAGATTTTCTGCTTTTCTGGAAGGTATAAAAAAATAAGGTCCATATCAATTCGTAGGTCCCACGACGAAAAGTTTAAGTGCTTTGTCTTTATGAAAAAATAACAACAAACTATCAGCAACATATTTCCCAAACTGATTTTTATTCTCTGGTGTTAAAACCTGACAATTTTAAATATACCCGATCTTTTTGAGTACGATGATGCGTTTAACTTGAATTTTGCTAATTTAAAGTTTACTCCAGCATGATGCGAACTATCTTTAGAATAGACACTCAATTTCACATCCAGTTTATGTTGCTTCTACTTTCCAAAAAAAAAAGGTTCGTAACTAAGCTATTTGAAGTTAACAGCTCATAAGACTCTTTTGAACCATTTATTTAAAAAAAAAAAAAATATCGAAGTGACATGAAACATGCAAATATTTTCTTTGAAAATTTTAAAGAGATTTCGGTCACATATAGTCGTTTCGACACTAATGAATTTCTTAGGTCAGCACCTTATTTTTGTCAGTGTTGCCAATCTGAACCGCACAAATGCAAATGAACCGTTAAAATGCAGTAACTATGCTTTCAGGGAATTAACAACATTATACCTCTAGGATATCATGCCTCCAGGGTATTAAGGAGAAACTATCAGGGAACGATGAATGAGCATTTGAAATTTCACAAGAAGACGAATCATTCTAATCAGCTAAAGCAAGAAGCCTGAAACATGCGATAGCGAGAATCACATTGAATCACAAAATGTTGCACAACGAAATCTGTGGTTCAACAAATTAAAATTACAATGGAATGAAGGAATATGTTATTTTAGAGCCGCTCAAGATAAGTAAGTAAAAATCCCCCCCCCCCGAAGAATCTAAATCCTATAAAAGCCGTGTGTCTGTGAAGGAAAAATAGCAAGGAAGAATTGAATTCACTCCAGAATTTCTTAATTCTGAAATTGCTGATTTGCCACCCTATGACTTAAACTAAAGAATAACACGAAAATTATACTAATACGCAGTTAAGATATTTTAGAGAGTGCAAATGGAACTTGCCTTGTTGTTAATAAATTGTAGGTACTTGTCTATTATATAAAACACACTCGAGGAGTAAAGTTTGGTAAATGCTAATGAAATAAAATAAAAAATTTGATGAAAATACGATGCTTTAGTAACAAAATTATGAAAACTACCCCAAAAAGATATGGAAGGGGGGTCGCCCAGAGCGCGTAAGCGAGAATAACCTAGCCTAACCAAAATACCAACTAAATATTTAATTAAAAAAAAGCTATAATGTGGTTTCTCAACGAGCCGAGAGTTATTGTCTGGTATAGACAGTATGAAAACAGAGTATTCGCAATCCAAGTTCTCGAGAGTGTTTTATATTTTAGACAAATACTAAAATATATAGCAACGTAACTAAAGCAAAAACGTAATTTTATTTATAGCACCATTTACATAAGACATTTTGCATGCCTTGGCTCTTCGGATTAATTCATAATCTTGGATGATTATGCATGAATTTATTATAATTTTGACTTCGTTGTGCAACATTTGCGCTTATGATTCAACGTGATTCTTGCTGTAGTTTGTTTTAATAATAATAATAATAATAATTTATTATAAGCCAAAAAACAGGCCATACAGAACAGTATTCTTAATTACACTCCACAATAAAAATTACATAAATATCAAGTTTCACTCATTGATGTCAACGCTTCATTTACATATTTACATAACTGCCTGATTGTACTTTTTACAGTCGTGTTAACGGTACCCGGGCAATACCAGTTAACACCCTCAAAAAAAATTTACCTTAAAAGATAAATTTTCTGGCACAACGCGAGAAAGTTGGCCACATCCAAAATACCAATGTTAAATCTGGGGAAAGAGTAATTCATATCTGCATCTGGGGCCACCCTTTTTCTTTCAAATACTCTTTTTCTATTTTTTAGTGGCAGGCAATTCGCTCGGATCTGAAACCAAGTCCTCAATGTCTCCCCCGGTAATCCTAGTTTAAAATAATATTCAAATCCAAATATCTCTTTTACATGGGAATAAAAACAGATGTTTTAACTGCCTGGGTCCACATTTGGACTTCCTGGTCTTTTAATATTTCTATAATCATAGCCAAAAACGGCTCACCCTGATCTGAAGGTCCTAGCCCCTCATTCCAAATATAAGATAATCCTACTCCATCTAAAAAAGTTTTTATTTGATACGGCCACGATCTTTTACGTTTCGACCGTAGCATCTCCACATAAGCTGCTTTTGCTAACCTATCTTCTGGGAGACTTAGAACTTTTAGCCAGTACCAGATCATCTGTGCTAATCTACTCATTCTCAGTGAAAAAATACCTAAGTCACCTTTTATTGCCTGATTGTGGGTCGTTAAGTGAAGACCAATTAATCTCTTAAAGTGTTGCAGCTGAATTGATTCCAATTGTGGTGCCGGGTCATGCCCCCAGAGTTCAGCTCCGTAATGGATAGTAGGTAAAACTTTAGAATTAAAAACATATTTATGCATTTTTAGATCTTTTATACTTGAAAGCCTTGAATTACGTAAAATGGCAGCTGAAACTGCTTTCCCTCTCTTAATCATCTCTTTTACATGCTCTTTCCATCCTCCATTTGCTGAAAGTGTTACTCCCAAATATTTAAAATTTTCACTCTTTTACATTTTCACCTTTATAATAAAATTCTACTTTTTGATCATCATTATTCACGCGAATTCCTCTAGAAACCACAATCTCAGTCTTTTTATTATTCAACACTAGTTTCTTTCTATCTAAATATTCTTCTAATATACTCAATAAGATTAGGAGCTCCTCTGGTGACTTGCCTATTAACACCGCATCATCAGCAAAAAGCAACAGAGATAATATCAGGTTCCCTAGTGACACCGTAGGGGCCCATACTTTTTTAAAATGGTCAACAATATACCTTTTATACCTTTTCTTTTAGCCTTTCAGAATTATTCGTCATGTTGTATAACTTCCGTCATAGATACTAGGCTAAGTGTTTACTATTGCTTGTATCATGCCGTTTGCTTCAGCTTGGAGATAATCGTCGTCTCACATAATTTTTCATTTGTCACCGATATAAAAAACAATAGGATTACCCCTGGTAGTAAAAGATGTTATTTGCTCTTTAAAAGAACATAAAGTATCAAAAACCTAAAAATACACTCGGACCAACAGTTACTACAGTTCAGTGACTATGGGGCTCTCCTCTTGAAAAGGAAGATTGAGGTTGGAGTCGCTTTGTAGTAACGAGTAAGATTACTGTCTGAGCAATAGAGAAGCTTGTGCTTATTTGTACTTTATCTTCATTGTAAAAAAAAATTAAAAAATCTCCAACTTCCTCGGCTGATAAAACTCCCCATAGCCCCCAGGGCATATGCTTTGTAAGTTTCCCATTTTTAACACACAAGGTTCTTATGGAAGGGTGGTCATATAAACTTAGGATGAGGCTCATTCCATTGGAAATTCAAATTTCTGGTGCTCTTTTCAGTAGTCAAAATTGATCATATCTCAACCAGCCCCCCCCCCCCCCAATTTTCTTTCTTGCCCAAATGTATCTGATGGAAATTTCGATATAGCCATTTTGTTCAAAATAGTCCAAAGGTCTAATAAATATGCCTTTAGAGCTGAAAAAAAACCCACAGCCGCCGGGGCAAGGGCTATAAATTATGCAAGCTGCTCATTGTTAACATAAAAGGTTCTTATGGAAGGGGTAGTCATATAAACTTTGGAGAGGGCTCGTTCAATTGGAATTGAAAGTCCTAGTCCTATTTTTAAGAGCCAAAAGTGATCGCGGGCCAACCATCCCCAAGCCCTTTCCTCTTCAAATGGATCTGATCTAAATACTGAGATAACCATTTTGTTCAGTATAATTTAAAGTTCAAATAATTATGCCTCTGGGATTGACACCCCCCAGTCTCCAGTGCAAGGACTGTAAGCTATATAAGCAGCCCATCGTTAAGATAAAAGGTTTTGTATCAGTAAAAGAGGGAATGTTTGATCCTGGATTTCCAAGAAAGACTGGAATAGTAAGATGAAACTTTAAGAAAATCTTGAGAGGGATGGATGTGTTGAGAGCGAACACAATAAAAACATATTTTTGCTTGCTGGTTGCGAAAAGGGTATATCAGCAATATCTTAGGAACGGCTGAGGGTATGCAGTGGAAACTTTCAAGGTATATTGACAGGAAATTCAAGAGAGATTGGAGGGCAGCCAGTGCGCTTCTACTTGCCCTTTTTAGGTGATCTCTCTCCTCTACAATGATCAAAATTTTGTGTTGTTCATTTCTTTTTAAAATTAGTCAAAAGTAAATGTTTTTATTCTGGCTCTATCCGAAAAGGCTAAGGGTATCAAGGTGAAACTCTGGAGAAAGCTAACGAATATATTATGCTGAATCAAAAAACGCTATACCCATCCAGTTTATCGAAAACGAGGATCTGCAATATTTTAAGAACAGCTGTGATAATTAAGTTGAAATCTTCAGGACATGTTTACGGAGATGTTTAAAAGTGGTTGAATGCCTGCCAGCTCCCTCTTATGCTGTTTATAGTTATCTTCCCTTCAAAAGCATTGGATTAAAATTCAGAATTAGCTATCTTGTTTAAAATGATATAAAGGTCTAATAGCTATGTCTATGGGAATAACATGAAACCCAGTAACTTTTGAGAGAGGTGCCAAGAACAATAAAATACACTGTATGCATGCTAATTGTCAAAAGGGTGTATCAGTAATATCTATAGAACGTCTGGGAGTCTTAAGCTGAAACTTTCAGGGAGTATTGAAGAGCAATCGGATAGCAAGGTCCCCATTATCCTTTTTAGACAACCTCTAACAGTGGGCAGAATTATGAAATAGTTCTGATCCAACAACTATTCCTTTAAGAATGTCATACCCCCCTCAACCACTGGAGAAAATGTTATAAATTATGCAATGAACGGTTGTTTACATACAGAATTTTTCACTGGTAAAGAGAGGTTATGTTTGATCCTGAGTGTGTCAGAAAAGGGTAGGTGTATTAAGGTAAATCTTCGGGGAATGCTGAGGAGGATTTTGTACTAAATAAAAAGCAACTATGTGAATCTAGATTGAATTGAACTACGTGAATTGAAGGAAGTACACCAGAAGAAGAAAGCACATCAAAGAGATGGTCATATTCATCACTTGATCCAATATTTAACATATTACAATTAAAATCTCCCAAAACACAAATACGTTTTTTAGAGAAAAACCCCACACAAGAAAGTTGATCAAGCAAATCGCAGAACAAATGTGTTGGAAAAGGAGGGGGCTTATGAAACAAACAAACAGTGTCACATGCAAACTGGCTTTTCAGATCAATAACAAGTGAATAAACTGTCCTACTATTTGACACTACTGATGTAAATAAGGATTCAAGGTCAGACCTTCTTCTAAACTCAATATCAGACTTTATAAATAAAGAAATACCCCCTGAGTACTTTGTTACCATTCTGGGGATTTGGACAGCAACATAATCATGCATATCATAGGCTGTAAATTTTTCCCCCATCAGATAACAATGTTTCTGTCAAACCTATAACATCAAAAGGACAAGAATTATCGGACAACAATTATGATTCCAGACAATCCCAGTTAGATCTTATCTCACGCACATTCAAACAAAATACATTGAAGCTACTATTTAAAACCAGTGAGGGTATAATTTTATCCCAATAATCAATGGTAGTGTGATAATTGCAGCTAGAACTAACCGTTGATTCAAGGAGAGGGTCAAGTGTGTGTGCCTCTTATTTACCAGCCCTACTTGGTTGATCAAATATAACTGAATTAAGAAAAGAAGTATTCAAAAGAAAAGAGAAATCACCCATAATTATCACACATAATAAATGCACACATAGAAATATCAGTGGGATGGCACAAATTATCCAAAGTATTAGACCATAGTATAATGTGACACCAGTTGCTATTATATGAGCTGCAGGTGTGCTGGACTGACAAACAAATAATAGAAATTAGGCTACATGAAGGTGAGAGGATCACAAACCAGCATAAAGAGATATCAGTAGGATGGCTCATTTTATTCAAAGTATTTGCCCAATTTATAATGTGGTACCAGTAAAAATTATGTAAGCTGTAAGTATGCTGACATGGAAAAAATATAAAATTAGTCAGCCTACATGAAGGTGATAGGATCACAGACAAATATAAATAAACATCAATGGAATGACACATATTATTCCAAATATTAGCCCAAAGTATAATATGGGTAGTAAAAAATTATGAGAGCTGCATATATACTGACATGACAATAATTTGAAAGAATTCAGGGTACACAAGGGTGATAGGATCACAGATAAAGATAAAGAAATATCAATGAGATGGCTTATATTATTCAAAATATTGGTCCAAAGTATAATATGGGACCAGTCAAAATTATGTGAGTTGCATGTGTGCTGACATGATAAAAATATGATAGAATTCAGGCTACATGAAGGCGACAGGATCACTAACCTAGATTAGGAAATAATAGTGGTGTAAAGTATTTAACATCAATTCGAGAAGCTTTTCCGGGTATCTCATTTCGTAGTTAGTTGGGGATTTATGTGTCAACGATAGCGGTCCAGGGGGGAGCTCTTGGGACTAAAGCTAGTCGTGGGAAAGTGGTCGTTCCCAGGCCTGGAACTTCCGTTCCAGGAAAGTTACATTCTTCGCTCATTTCTAAAGACAGTCCATCTTTCGCCTCCGTCGTAGCTAGTTGTTCTTGTGCGACCTTATTTTCTCTATGTGTATTCTCACGTTATTTAATAAAGACCATGTACCAACGTTTATCGTCTATCTTTGGAATTTACGTAAACCATTACATCTGCCAATATAAAAGGGCATATAGAAAGAAGTTAAATAGAGGTTTACAGTGGCATGGCACATATTCATCAAACTATTGGCCCAAAGTATAATGATGAACCAGTCAAGATTATATGAGCTGAAATTATGCTGAAATGACAAAAATATGACAAAAATCAGCCTGCATAAAGGAGATAGGATCACAAACAAACATAAAAAAAACCGGTGGGATGGCATATATTATTCATAATATTTGCCCAAAATATAATAGACCAGTGAAAATTATGTGAGCTGCAAGTGTGCTGACATGACAAATACATTATACAAGCCAAGCTACATGATGGTGAAAGGATCATAAACAAACGTAAAGAAAAATCACTGGGAAGGCACATATTCTTATAAGTATTGGCACAAACTATAATGTGTGACCAGTTGACATTATATGCGTTACAAGTATTTTGACACGACAAGAATATAATGTAAATCAGGCAACATAAAGGTGACAGAATCACAAACAAACATAAAGAAATATTAGTGGGAAGGGACATATCATCCAAACTATTGGCCCAAAGTGTAATATGGCACCAGTCAAAATTATGTGAAGACAGTAAAGAATAATAGAGGAATATCTTAAGAACATCAAGTAAATTCCTACAGAAACAATTTAAAATATTCTAAAAAAACGGAATTTTTATACCAATAGATACACCAAAAGAATCATATTTTTATGCTGATTTTAAATATATAAGTTTCATCAACTCTAGTCCTACCCATCAAAAGTTACGCGCCTGAGAAAATTTGCCTGATTTTCGAAGAAAGGAAGAAATACCCTTAAAAGTCATAGAACCTCAATGAAAATCACAACATCAGATTGAGCGTATCAGAGAATCCTACTGTAGAGGTTTCTAGCTCCTATCTGCAAAAGTGTGGGATTCTGTGTTTTTTGCCAGAAGAAAGATCATGGATGCGTGTTTATTTGATTTTTGTTTTTTCTTTTCCCCAGGGGTGATCGTTTCGACCCAGAGGTCCTAGAATATCGCGGAAGGATCATTTGAACGGAAATTAAAAGTTCTAGTGCACGTTATAAGTGACCAAAAAAAATGGAGGGCAACTACACCCCCTCCCATGCTCAGTTTTTCCCTAAGTCACCCGATCCAAATTTTGAGATAGCCATTTTGTTCAGCATTGTCAAAAAATATAGTAACTATGCCTAAGAGGATGACTTAATCCCCCACAGTCCCCGGGGGAAGGGCTGCAAGTTATGAACTTCGCCCAATGTTTACATATAGCACTGGTTATTGGGAATTATACAGAAGTTTTCAGGGGGGATTTTTCTTGGTAGTTGGGGGAAGTTGGGGGTTACATGGGAGGATCTTTCCATGAAGGAAGTTTTCATGGGGGAAGGGACATTACTATGAAGGGGGTTCTGGATTTCCCAGCATTATTTGAAAAAACAATCAGAAATTAAATAAAAAAACAAGTTTTTCAACTGAAAGTAAGGTGCAATATCTAAACTTAAAACGAACAAAAATTGTTACATATATGATTGGATTCACCCCCTAGTCAGTACCTCGCTCTTTACGCTACAGTTTTTTTTTAGTATTTTGATAGTAGTCATTTATTCTAAGTAACGGCTTGTGTGTTAAAGGGGCAATTTTTAAAGAATTGGGACAAAATACTAACTTTAGCGTAAAGATCTTGGTATTAACTAGGGGGGCGAGCCTCCCTAATATACGTAATAGAAATGTACGAATATAGAAGTTAGTTCCGTAAGTTAATTCTTAAGTTACGCATATTCATTACAAATAAAAACGTTCGTAAATAAAATTAAACATTTTTCAAGAAAGCCATTTAGCCAAAAAAAAGTAACATTAATATGCAAATTTCGTTTTAATTATTCATGTACGGTGAGCCAAAACCAAAACCTACATTAATTCAAAAACGTTCAGAAATTAAATAAAAAAAAGTTTTTTAAACTGATAGTAAGGAGCGACATTAAAACTTAAAACGAACAGAAATTATTCCGAATATGAAAGGGGCTGTCCCCTCTTCAAAGCCTCGCTCCTTACGCAAAAGTTTTTTATTGTTTTAAAAAATAGAATCTGTGAGAAAGAGCCACAATTTAGCGTAAAGAGTGAGGCGTTGAGGAGGGGACAGCCCCTTTCATATACTATATTATTTCTGTTCGTTTTAAGTTTTAATGTCGCTCCTTACTTCCAATTAAAAAAAACTTGTTTTTTTATTTAATTTCTCAACATTTTTGAATTAATACAGGTTTTGATTTTTGCTCACCGTACGTGAATAATTAAAACAAAATTTTCATATTAATTTTGCTTTTTTTGGCTAAATGGCTTTCTCGAGAATTGTTTAATTTTATTTACGAACGTTTTTATCAGTAATAAATATACATAAATTACGAATTAACTTACGTAGCGAACTTCTATATTCGTATATTTTTATTACGTAAATTAGGGGGTTCGACCCCTAGTCAATACCTAGCTCTTTACGCTAAAGTTCAAATTTTTTTCCAATTCTTTGAGAATAACCCCTTAATCAAAAAGGCCGTTAATTAGAATAAATAGCTCTTACGAAAGTACTAAAAAAAACTTTGGCGTAAAGAGCGAGGTATTGGCAAGGGGGCGAACCCAATCATATACTTAATAGTTTTCGTTCGTTTTAAGTTTAAATATTGAAAAGTTTTTCAGTTTAAAACTTGTTTTTTTATATTTAATTTCTGACCGTTCTCTTTAAATAATGCTGGAAAATCCGGCGCCCCCTTCATAGCATTGTCCCTTCCCCCATGAAAACTTCCTCCATGGAAGAATCAACACACATAATTTTCGATCCCCCCCCCCACTACCAGAAAAAAAACTCTGAAAAAATCTGTATACTTCCCAATAACCAATACTATATGTAAACACTAGGCAAAGTTCATAACTTGCAGCGCTTCTCCCGGAGACTGTGGGAGAGTAAGTCATCCTCAAAGACATAGTTATTATATTTTTCGACCATGCTGAGCAAAATGGCTATCTCACAATTTTGATCGGGTGACTTTGGGAAATAAATGAACGGGGGAGGGTGCCTAGTTCCCTCCATTTTTTTTTGTCACTTAAAAAGAGCACTAGAACTTTTAATTTTCTTTCGAATGAGCCCTCCCATGGACCATTGGCTCGATACGATCACCCCTGAAAAAAAAAACAAAATTACACGTATCCGTTATGTTTCTTCTTGCAAAAAAATAAAAAATTCCACATTTTTGCAGATAGGAGCTTGAAACCTCTACAGTAGGGTCTTCTGACACGCTGAATCGGATGGTTTGATTTTCATTAAGATTCTAGGATTTTTAGGGGGTGTTTCACTCTTTTTCCAAAAATAAGGCACATTTTCTCAGGCGCGTAACTTTTTATGAGTAAGACTAAACTTGATGAAACTTATGTATTTGAAATCAGCGTAAAAATTTAATTCTTTTGATGTATTTATTGGTATCAAAGTTCCGTTTTCTAGAGTTTCAGTTACTATTGAGTCGGGTCGCTCCTTACTTACAGTTACTTACAGAACTGTTTGATATCTTGGGATGTTTAACTTCAAACTCGAAAAAAATACATATTTTTAATCACTATAAAAATAATTCTTTGATTTAATGTTATCAATATTTAGGCTCCTATCCTATTTTTATTGTTAAGGATTATTACTTATTTATCACTAGTTACTATGAAGAACTTTTTTTTTCTTACTTCAACTAAATGATATATAAAAATGTATGTGGAAAACATGGAAGGGGTCACTCAGTCACAAATTAGAACTTATATTGTCCTTATTAAGGGTCAATACCTATTGGTAGGCAGCCAACCATGGACCAACACACTTTCTCCCATAATTTTTGCCTATTCCGCTCTCTTTCCTTTGGTTTTCTGACGATTATATTATAGTCCCAATATAAATGAATGTATATAAATTTAAAAACGAGTAAAGATTAAATTGAATATTCAAGTCCAACTTAAAACAAAAGAAAATTACTACAAACAGGAGTATGGCTACTGCCCGCTTTCCCCTTCCCTAGCCGTACAAAAGTAAGACCTATTGCGTCATTTACGCTTTAATGAAAGCGAATTATGTTACAAATATTTTTTTTTATATTTACAACATTTAAAAATAAATATTACAGTGATATGAAATCTCAAATTTCTGAGTTTAAATCGGTTAATACTATTATATATCAAATATTCAGTTGGCATGGTAGTTTTTTGTGTTGTTTAGTTATTGTTTTGTTTTTTTCTTTTTTTCTTCTTGTCCTTCTGTTTGATTTTCGTGCTAATATTTAATGTTATGTTTGGTCTCCCACTCTCACAGGCTTAAGAGCCTTTGTGGGGGTCTAAAGTTCTGTAACTTTTTCTGTATTTCTTTTAATTAAATTGATTGATTGATTGATTATTTTTCCAGTCATTGTTATTTCTTTTTAGTTCTTTCCAGTCATTGGGTCTATTACAGTGATTATCTTTTATTTGCCATCGGTGTTATGAAAACGAAAGCACACTGCTCAAAACAAATATACTTTTGAAATTTTCAGTAAATCGTTCTAGCAAAAAAGTGATTTTCGTCCCTACTTTAAAATTTTAAGTTCACTTTCCAAGATTTTTGTTTAACGGTTCATTTTCAAGAAGAACACTTCCCTTTTACCCTTTTAGCTGAGCCAAGGGATGTGTCATATTTTTTTCGCTATTTTCTTTAATTCAATTTAGCGTGAAAATAAACTACATTCGAGATTGAAAACTTTTTTGAATATTCTTAAGATTTGAAAAATGAAATTCTTTCCAATATTCTAATGTTTTCATGGATGGATATTATTAGAGGTTATTATCAAACAGTTCGTGGTAGCGAACTATAAGTAAGGAGCGACCCGGCTCAATAGTAACCGAAACTCTAAAAAAACGGAATTTTTATACCAATAGATACATCAAAAGAATCATATTTTTATGCTGATTTTAAATATATAAGTTTCATCAACTCTAGTCCTACCCATCAAAAGTTACGCTTCTGAGAAAATTTGCCTGATTTTCGAAAAAAGAAAGAAACTTCTAAAATTCATAGAACCTCAATGAAAATCACACCATCAGATTGAGCGTATCAGAGAATCCTACTGTAGAGGTTTCTAGCTCCTATCTGCAAAAGTGTGGGATTCTGTGTTTTTTGCCAGAAGAAAGATCATGGATGCGTGTTTATTTCATTTTTGTTTTTCTTTTCCCCAGGGGTGATCGTTTCGACCCAGTGGTCCTAGAATATCACGGGAAGGATCATTTGAACGGAAATTAAAAGTTCTAGTGCGCTTTTTAAGTGACCAAAAAAAATTGAGGGCAACTAGACCCCCTCCCATACTCAGTTTTTTCCCAAAGTCACCCAATCCAAATTTTGAGATAGCCATTTTGTTCAGCATTGTCAAAAAATATAGTAACTTTGCCTATGAGGATGACATAATCCCCCATAGTTTCCGGGGGAAGGGCAGCAAGTTATGAACTTCGCCCAATGTTTACATATAGCATTGGTTATTGGGAAGTATACAGAAGTTTTCAGGGGGGATTTTTTCTGGTAGTTGGGGGAAGTCGGGGGTTACATTGGAGGATCTTTCCATGAAGGAAGTTTTCATGGGAGAAGGGATATTACTATGAAGGGGGTTCTGGATTTCCCAGCATTATTTGAAAAACGATCAGAAATTAAATAAAACAACAGTTTTCAACTGAAAGTAAGGAGCAACATCAAAACTTAAAACGAACAGAAATTATAATGTATATAATTGGTTTCGCCCCCTTGTCAATACCTCACTCTTTATGCTAAAGTTTTGTTTTAGTACTTTCATCAGAGCTATTTATTCTAATTAACCGCCTTTGTGATTAAGGGTCATTTTTAAAGAATTGGAACAAAATTCGAACTTTAGCGTAAAGAGCTAGGTATTGACTAGGAAGGCGAACCACCCTAATATATGTAATAAAAATATACAAATATAGATGCTCGTTACGTAAGTTAATTCGTAAGTTACGTATATTTATTACAAATAAAACGTTCGTAAATTAAACAACTTTCAAGAAAGCCATTTAACCAAAAAAAGTAACATTAATATGCAAATTTCGTTTTAATTATTCATTTACGGTGAGCCAAAATCAAAACCTGCATTAATTCAAAAACGTTCAGAAATTAAATAAAAAAAAACAAATTTTTTGAACTGAACGTAAGGAGCGACATTAAAACTTAAAACGAACAGAAATTATTTCGAATATGAAAGAGGGTGCCCCCGCTTCAACGCCTCGCTCCTTACGCTAAAGTTTTTTATTGTTTTAAAAAAATAGCGTCTGTGAGAAAGAGCCAAAATTTAGCGTAAAGAGTGAGGCGTTGAGGAGGGGACAGCCCCTTTCATATACTATATTATTCCTGTTCGTTTTAAGTTTTAATGTCGCTCCTTACTTTCAATTAAAAAAACTTTTTTTTTTATTTAATTTATGAACATTTTTTAATTAATACAGGTTTTGATTTTTCCTCACCGTACGTTAATAATTAAAACTAAATTTTCATATTAATTTTACTTTTTTGGCTAAATGGCTTTCTCGAAAATTGTTTAATTTTATTTACGAACGTTTTTATCAGTAATAAATGCACGTAAATTACGAATTAACTTACGTAGCGAACTTCTATATTCGTATATTTTTATTACGTAAATTAGGGGGTTCGACCCCTAGTCAATACCTAGCTCTTTACGCTTAAGTTCGAATTTTTTTCCAATTCTTTGAGAATGACCCCTTAATCAAAAAGGCCGTTAATTAGAATAAATAGCTCTTATGAAAGTTCTAAAAAAAAATTTGGCGTAAAGAGCGAGGTATGGACAAGGGAGCAAACCCAATCATATACTTAATAGTTTTCGTTCGTTTTAAGTTTTAATATTGAAAAGTTTTTCAGTTGAAAACTTGTTTTTTTTATATTTAATTTCTGACCGTTCTCTTTAAATAGTACTGGAAATTCCGGCGCCCCCTTCATAGCAATGTCCCTTCCCCCATAAAAACTTCCTCCATGGAAGAATCCTCCCAATTAATTTTCGATCCTTCCCCCCCCCCCTACTACCAGAAAAAAAAACTCTGAAAACGTCTGTATACTTCCCAATAACCAATACTATATGTAAACACTAGGCAAAGTTCATAACTTGCAGCCCTTCTCGCGGAGACTGTGGGAGAGTAAGTCATCCTCAAAGACATAGTTATTATATTTTTCAACCATGCTGAACAAAATGGCTATCTCACAATTTTGATTGGGTGACTTTGGGAAATAAATGAACGGGGGAGGGGGCCTAGTTCCCTCCATTTTTGGTCACTTAAAAAGAGCACTAGAATTAATTTTCTTTTGTATGAGCTCTCTCACGGACCATTGGCTCGATACGATCACCCCTGAAAAAAAAAAAAACAAATTTACACGTATCTATTATGTTTCTTCTCGCAAAAAAATACAAAATTCCACATTTTTGCAGACAGGAGCTTGAAACCTCTGCAGTAGGGTTTTCTGTCACGCTGAATCTGATGATGTGATTTTCATTAAGATTCTAGGACTTTAAGGGGGTGTTTTCCCTCTTTTTCCAAAAATAAGGCAAATTTTCTCAGGCGCGTAACTTTTTATGGGTATGACTAAACTTGATGAACCTTATATATTTGAAATCAGCGTAAAACTTTAATTCTTTTGATGTATCTATTGGTATCAAAGTTCCGTTTTTTAGAGTTTCAGTTACTATTGAGTCAGGTCATTCCTTACTTACAGTTACTTACAGAACCGTTTGATATATTGGGATGTTTAACTTCAAACTCGAAAAAAATACGTATTTTTAATCACCATAAAAATAATTCTTTGATTTAATGGTATCAATATTTAGGCTCCTATCCTATTTTTATTGCTAAGGATTACTACTTATTTATCACTAGTTGCTATGAAGAGCTTTTTTTTCTTACTTCAACTAAATGATATATAAAAATGTATGTGGAAAACATGGAAGGGGTCACTCAGTCACAAATTAGAACTTATATTGTCCTTATTAAGGGTCAATACCTATTGGTAGGCAGCCAACCATGGACCAACACACTTTCTCCCATAATTTTTCCCTATTCTGCTCTCTTTGCTTTGGTTTTCTAACGATTATTTTATAGTTCTAAATTTTCAGGAAAAGGTAAAGCCCCCCTGCCGGTGCCCACGATTGAAACTACCCTGAAATGTGTTGCTGAAAAGTGTTATTTTACGTTATGTTCTGATATCAGTATTTAGAAAATAAAGGATATTGCCTACTTTATTGCTGTGTTCCCAAAACATGATAGGTTTTATAGCTGCTTCATTGATTATATAGAAAAATAAATAGATTTTTAAATTGAAAGTAAGGAGTAACACTAAAACAATCAGAGACATTCCGTATATGAGGGGGGCTTCCCTCCCCCCTCAGCCCTTTCTTCTTTGAGTTAATTTTGTATAGTGTTTTAAAATATTCCTCATTCTGATTTAACGGCTTTTGTGTCTGAGCAGCTGTTCTTGAAGCTTAAGGAGACAAAATTGTGTACAGAGGGAAAGGACAAGGAGGGGGTATGTCCCCTCATATACTGGATAATTTCTTATAGTTTTAAGTTTTAATGTTGCTCCTTGCTCTCAGTTGATTTTTGGTATTATTAAATTTTCTGAAAGTTGTTCAAATAAAGCTTAACCAAGATACGATGTTGGCTACCAGCCCCATAAGCACTGGATTTCTTGTTGTTAAATTCTGTATACAAATAATTATAAATTGATGGATAATGTTTCGTATTTTCAGTTTTTCTGCTTTGTAATTAAACTGTTAGATTGTTATTAAAATTTGGGATAAAGTTTGAATACTTAATCAAAATTAGCGACGAACAGCAGTTTTACTGTAGTAACTGCACATGAGCAGTAGTGTTTTCACTGCAGAATTTTTGGTGAACGTTGTTGCTGAAAACAAAGTTCTTAGCAGGATTTGTCACCCCTAATGAAATTTCCTGGCAGGGCTGGAAGACATGGGAATGTAATGTTTTATCTGCATAGCGAAATATTTTAAGTAGTTTCTACTTCCACCTGCCTCTTTCAACATTTATCTGAACGCTCAGGGAGAGTAAGTAGTTTGGCCATTAGCATATGCTCTCTTAGGAACCTACCCCAACCTACACAATGACTCACCCGCCCCTCATTATAGCTGATATACGAACATCAACAAACGTAATTTCATTAAAATTAAATAAAATCATCTTGGTTTAATCCAGTAATACCACTGTGTAGCATTACTTCTTCTGCAACTGGGAAGTCTTAAATATAGTTTATTGATTTTTTAGATCAATTTGCTTCTCAGAATTTTGAATTGATTGCATATTCGTTCTCTTTGGGGCAAAGTCGTAGATTGGTACCCTCTAATGGCAGAAAACAACACTTTCCTCTGGCACAATCTGTATGGTCATTTTAGAAGTTTTAAGTTTATTTCCGAATCAGTTCTCTTCCAATTATCTCGGGCCTTTTGTTTGACATGATCAAAAAACAGAACAAATGAACATGCATCAATGGTCTTTTTCCTGGATTAAATAAAAAAAACAAGTTTTTTTAACTGAAAGTAAGGAACGACGTTAAAACTTAAAACGAACAGAAATTATTCCGTATATGAAGGGGGCTGTCCCCTCCTCAACGCCTCGCTCTTTACGCTAAAGTTTTTTTATTGTTTAAAAAAATAGAGTTGTGAGAAAGTCAAACTTTAGCGTAAAGAGCGAGGCGTTGAGGAGGGGACAGCCCCTTTCATATACGGAATAATTTCTGTTCGTTTTAAGTTTTAACGTCGTTCCTTACTTTCAGTTAAAAAAACTTGTTTTTTTTATTTAATTTTTGAACGTTTTTGAATTAATGCAGGTTTTGATTTTGGCTCACCGTACATGAATAATTAAAACAAAATTTGCATATTATATTCGGTTAAATGGCTTTCTCGAAACTTGTTTAATTTTATTTACGAACGTTTTTATTAGTAATAAATATACGTAACTTAGAATTAACTTACGTAACGAACTTCTATATTCATAAATTTTTAACACGTATATTAGGGGGTTCGCCCCCTAGTCAATACCCTGCTCTTTAAACTATAGTTCGAATTTTTTTTCCAGTTCTTTAAAAATGACTTCTTAATCACAATCAGTTGATCAGTTGAAAAACTTGTTTTTTTTTTATTTAATTCCTGATCTTTTTCTTTAATAATGATGGGAAATCCGGCGCCCCCTTAAGTGCAATGTCCCGTCCCCCCTGGACACGTCCTGCATGGAACGATCCTTCCATATAGCCCCCGACCCTCGCCTTCCCCCACCTACCAGAAAAAATCTCCTCTGAAAAAGTCTGTATACTTCCCAATAACCAATACTATATGTCAACATTGAGTAAAGTTCATAACTTTCAGCCCTCCCCCTGGGGACTTTGGGGGATCAAGTCATCTTAAAAGACATTTTTATCATATTTTCGACCATGCTGAACGTAATGGATATCTCAAAATTTTGATCGGGTGACTTTGGGAAAAAGAATGGGCGTGAGAGGGGCCCTAGTTGCTCTCGATTTTTTTTGGTCACATAAAAAGGGCACTAGAACTTTTAATTTCCGTTCCAATGAGCCGTCCCACGATATTCTAGGACCACTGGGTCGATACGATCACCCCTGGGAAAAAAAAAAAAAAACAAACAAACAAACAAACAAACAAGCAAATAAACACGCATCCGTGATCTTTCTTCTGGCAAAAAATGCAAAAATCCACATTTTTGTAGATAGGAGCTTGAAACCTCTACAGTAGGGTTCTCTGATACGCTGAATATGATGGTGTGATTTTCATTAAGGTTCTATAACTTTTAGGGGGTCTTTCCCCCTTTGTTTGTAAATCAGCCAAATTTTCTCAGGCGCGTAACTTTTGATGGGTAGCTCTAAACTTGATGAAAGTTATATATTTGAAATCAGCATTGAAATCTGATTCTTTTGATATATCTATTGGTATCAAAAACCCGTTTTCTAGAGTTTCGGTTACCATTGAGCCGGGTCGCTCCTTACTTACAGTTCGTTACCACGAACTGTTTGAAAAAAACGCGAAATTCCACGTTTTGTAGATTGAAGTTTGAACTTTCTACGGTATGGTTCTCTGATATGATGAATCTAATAAAGCGATTTTTACTAAGATCGCTTGCTTTTTGGGGGTGTTTCCCCCTCTTTAAAAATCAGGTAAATTTTCCCAGATTCGTGGCTTTTGGTGGGCAACAATTAACTGAATAAACTTAATATATTAGAATCAGCATAAAAAAGTAATTCTGTTGGTGTATCAATTGACATAACAATTCCGTTTTTTGTTTTGGTGAACATTGGCCCAAGTCACTTTTTACTTACAGTTTACTATCACAAGTTAGTTGATAGGATTCTCTTGTGATAAATTTGTATTTGAAGTTTTTCATTTTATTTAGTTAAATTAGACGATCAAAAGAAAGAGGGTCAATTAGATAGTTGAATTTTAAGGTTAAATTTAGTTTTTCTTTAATTATTCTGTAATTTTTCTAAATGTCTGAAGATATATGGGCTTTCAGTTCGAAAGGGAGAATTGTCCTGTTATGAAAGAGGTACATTTTACATGGCTGCTATAAAATTAAAATGTGGTATTTATGCAGGCAGGATGAGTATCTCTACTCCTTCTGTAACCTATTCTAAAGCTTAGGAAACTGCATAAAGACGGGGGTGCATCTGTTATAATCTTCAGAAGCAATAAATCTTTCTGTAATTTTTGTTTGAGTCTGATTTTCTTTTAAGATTAATAATTAAACATATCGTCTGAAATTTCCTGAGTTTTGTTTCATTTTACATGCAAATTAGATGCTCTTATTATTTGAGAATTTTCTCCTAAATTTATTTGTAAATAAACTTTTTCCTAAGAAAAATATCCTAAAACATACTCCCTGTCCCTCAACCATCACTGGAATTGTAGCATCTACCCCACCCCCTTGGAAAATTTTCTGCCAGCGCCCTTGGTTTCAATCTACTAAGTCTTAGTAGGGTAGACCAAAATGTACTTTTCAAAGGGGTGCTACCATTTTGACTAACCGTCACAAGCACTAAACGTCATTTTGTCGACAAGGAAAATCTGCCAGAACCACTAACCGTCAGAACGTCGACAGTCATGACATCGTCACATCACTTCATCGTGAGTCACAATCGCTACCCGTCAGTACATCGACAGTCATAACATCGACACGTCAGTTCATCGACAGTCACAATCACTACCCGTCAGAACGTCGATAGTCATAACATCGACTCGTCATAACATCTAAAAGAATTTTAGATGTTACGACGTGTCGATGTTATGATTGTCGACGTTCTGATGGTTAGTGGTTCTGACGGATTTTCGTTATGTAGAAAATTTTATAAGTTTATATAATAGTAATAAGTTTTTAATAGCTTAGGAACAAATTTCGGCTATATATATATATATATATATATATATATATATATATATATATATATATATATATATATATATATATATATATATATATATATATATATATATATATATATATATATATATATATATATATATATATATATATATATATATATATATATATATATATATATCCAGGGGGCGGGGGTAAAGCATAGCACATATTAAATACGTAACATAACCTAACTTAGGTACCTTTCCCCCCCTAAACCCCCAAAAAATTTTGGTTTTAAAATTTTAGATGTTATGAAAAAATTTTTAGTTGTTGACATGTCGATATTATGACCGTCGACGTTCTGACGGTTAGTGGTTCTGACGGATTTTCGTTACGAAAAAAAATTTATATGTTATGACGTGTCAATGTTATGACTGTCGAGGTTCTGCCGGGTAGCGATTGCGACTGTCGATGAACTGACGTTTCGATGTTATGACTGTCGATGTTGTGTCGGTTCGTGATTCTGACGGATTTTTTGTCGATGTCATGACGAATTTTGTCGATGTCCTGACGTTAGTGCTCCTAACGGTTAGATGTTATGACGCCTTGCCCTTTTCAAAATCTAGAGGACAGGTTTCTTGTAATTCCTAAGCTATTTCTCAAAATCCTAACAACCCCTTCTCCTCATGTTCATCACTCGTTAGTATCACTGAAAGATTCATTTACTTTGTAGTATGTTTTATTAAATCTCAGGTGCCACCTGAAATCTCAGGTGCCACAACTTTTTATGCCACTGACCCTCTCCTATTTGCGTTTGATTGCAATATGCCACAATAAATTACTTCTTTCTAATCTGAGTGTCTTATCTATGAACTTTATTGTTATTTGCTAGCTTCTACAGGAAAAGATAAAAGCATCATATCCGTTTTGCTAGTGTGTGCACTTTTGATCTAACTTATAGCCAATAGATTAATTGGAACTGAGAAATCAAAACTGAACATAAAATTAAAATACAATTACAAATAAGAATGTTCAAATTTATCTTATTATCAGATTCATCTGTTTCTTCAATCTAAAAAGTAATCATTGACCATGAAATTTTATAATACCATAGCCTACTGCTCTTTGCTTTTTGCTAGGAGAATTTTGCTGCATTTGTTTGTTGTGTGTCCCAGTTTGAGACACTTCTGGCACTGGATAGGCTTTGGCCTGTACGCCTTGTGTGGTTTGATTTGCCCAAAAAGGAATAAATTTTCTGGGATATTAATTTTTTTTTCTTTCAGTGTAAATAAGAAAGATTTACTTGTTTTTAGGCCATTAGAGTCGGGTTTACCCAGTTGGGTGACATCTTCAACAGGGATTGCATTGCCAGCTCTATCTGAGAGCCCTTCTTCTTTTAACTCCTGAATAGGTATTTCTGGGGGGATATTGTACATTACTATTTTTGTTGGGGATTGGTTTGGGTTCCATGTAGATGAGTTAGTTGGGATATTCAGCAGAGACTTTAGATTATTATATCTGCTGCTTTCAGATCTTTGACAGCAATTAGCAAAACTCCATCATGGTTAATGTTAAGAGAGAACATTGAATTTAACAATTTGAAAACTGCAACCCTTATTGTAGTAATCTCTGTTATCTCAAAGGGGGTATTAGGAAAAATTTTGATTAAATTCCTAAGTTTTGAGAAGTAGAGGCTTGGGCAGGGGGAGGTTCTGAAAAATGCAATTCCTGTTATTTGAGTAGTATTTTAAGCCATATCAATTTTACCCACAGATTTATAAAGGTCACCTATGTTTAGAACCCTCTTGAGGGAGAAGGAGTGGAGGTAAGCACTTCAAAATAGCCTACCTTCCTATGACATAGGCCTAGGCTACTTTATCCTGTAGATCCATCCCTGAAAGTGTCATTTTCCTATCCAAGATAGCCAAAAGTAGCTAAAGTAGAATACCAAGGCTTGCATCAGTCATGTATACTTATTGGGTAGCCTAAAGCCTATTGTAGGCTAATTAGGCCTACTCAACCTTATGCCCTGAGGAATCCGTCCAGGGCCCTGCTCTGAGGCTGAATAACCAACTGTCTGATATATTGCTACTATAGCTTAGTATTACAAACAATATGGTAAGAGAAGTATACAAATGTATTCTAGCAAAATCAAATTAGGCCTACCTGAAGTTCAAGAAATGACTCAGCTTTAAATTAAGTTATCTCTTGCAAGAATCATAGGAAGCGCTAGCGCTGCCTAAGTAAAGAACGATGTGGGCACAATGTGTTTTTTTTTGTTTTTTTTTCCATCCGGGCACACTGTATCGAAGGAGTTGTCGTAGAAATTTCGAAAAGGACTCATTCGATTGGAAATTGGAGTGGCCATTGCCCTTTTTAATATTCGAAAGTGATTGGAGGACAACTAGCCCCCCCACGCCCATCATTCCCCCAAACACATCCAATCAAAATTATGAGATAGCCCTTTTGTTCAGCGTAGTTGATTTCCAGATAGAAAATATCTTTTTGAGGAGGACACTCCCCCACAACCCTCTGGGCAAGGGTTTTAGGTTATGCCCTGAGGGCATATAAGGTTCTTATAGAAGGCGTTGTCGTAGAAACTTCAAAAAAGGCTCATTCGATTGGAAATTCAAAGGGCTAGTGCCCTTTTTAACAGTCGACAGTGATTGGAGGGATCTAGCCCCCCCACGCCCATCATTCCCCAAAATACAGCCAATCAAAATTTTGAGATAGACATTTTGCTCAGTGTAGTTGATTTCCAGATAGAAAAGATCTTTTTGTGGAGGACACTTCCCCACAACCCTCGGGGCAAGGGTTTTAAGTTATGCACTGGGGCCATATAAGGTTTTTATAGAAGGCGTTGTCGTAGAAGCTTCAAAAAAGGCTCATTCGATTGGAAATTCAAAGGGCTAGTGCACTTTTTCATAGTCGAAAGTGATTGGAGGGCAACTAGCTCCCCCCCCACGCCCATCATTCCCCAAAATAAATCCAGTCAAAATTTTGAGATACCCTTTTTGTTCAGAGTAGTTGATTTTATGATAGAAAGTATGTTTTTTATGAGGACACTTCCCTACATTTGATAGGGCAAGGGTTGTAAGTTATATCCTGGGGGCATATAAGGTTTTTATATAAGGCATTGTCGTAGAAACTTCAAAAAAGGCTCATTCGCTTGGAAATTCAAAGGGCTAGTGCCCTTTGTAATAGTCGACAGTTATTGGAGAGCAACTAGCCCCCCCCCCACGCCAATCATTCCCCCAAACACATTCAATCAAAATTTTTAGATAGCCATTTCGTTCAGCGAAGTTGATTTAAAGATAGAAAATATGTTTCTGAGGAGGACACTCCCCCACAACCTTCAAGGCAAGGATTTTAACTTATGCCCTGGGGGCATATAAGGTTTTTATAGAAGGCGTTGCAGTATAAACTACAAAACAGGCTAATTCATTTGTAATTTCAGAGAGATATCGCCCTATTTTTTATTAGAATTTTTTTGGATGGGAACTAGCCCCCCCCCCCCCACGCCCATCATTCCAACATGCCCCGTTAATACAGATTTTTAGTTAACCATTTCGTTAAGCAATGTTGATTTCCAGATAGAAAATTTGTTTTTAAGGATGACAATCCACCACAACCCTCAGGGCAACGGTTTTAAGTTATGCCCTGGGGGCATATGAGGTTTTTATAGAAGGCGTTGTCGTAGAAACTTCAAAACAGGCTCATTCGATTGTAAATTCAAAGCGCTAGTACCCTTTTTAATTGTCGAAAGTGATTGGAGGGCAACTAGCCCCCCTCCCTCACGCCCATCGTTCCCCCAAACACATCCAATCAAAATTTTTAGATAGCCATTTTTTTCAGCGTAGTTAATTTCAAGATAGAAAATGTGTTTTTGAGGAGGAGACTCCCCCACAGCCCTCAGAGCAAGGGTTTTAAGTTATGCCCTGGGGGTATATGAGGTTTTTATAGAAGGCGTTGTCGTAGAAACTTCAAAACAGGCTCATTCGACTGGAAATTCAAAGCGCTAGCACCCTTTTTAATAGTCGAAAGTTATTGGAGGGCAACTAGCCTCCTCCCCCACGCCCATTATTCCCCCAAACACATCCAATCAAAATTTTGAGATAGCCATTTTGTTCAGAGTAGTTGATTTTCAGATAGGAAATGTGTTTTTAAGGAGGACACTCCTCCACAACCCTCGGGGCAAGGCTTATAAGCTATGCCCTGGGGACATATAAGGTTTTTATAGAAGGTGTAGTCGTAGAAACTTCAAAACATGCTCATTCGATTGGAAATTCAAAGGGCTAGTACCCTTTTTAATTGTCGAAAGTGATTGGAGGGCAACTAGAGCCCCCCTTCCCCCACACACCCATCATTCCCCCAAACACATCCAATCAAAATTTTAAGATAACCATTTTGTTCAGAGTAGTTGATTTCCAGATAGAAAATATATTTTTGAGGAGGACACTCCCCCAAAACCCTCAGGGCAACAGTTTTTGAGGCTCATTCGATTGGAAATTCAAAGGGCTGGGGCACTTTTTAATAGTCGAAAGTGATTGGAGGGCAACTAGCCCCCAACCCACACCCATCAATCCCCCAACCACATCCAATCAAAATTTTGAGATAGCCATTTTGTTCAGCGTAGTTGATTTCCAGATAGAAAATATCTTTTTTAGGAGGACACTCCCCCAAAACCCTCGGGGCAAGGGTTTTAAGTTATGCCCTGGGGGCATATAAGGTTTTTATAGAAGGCGTTGTCGTAGAAACTTCAAAACAGACTCATTCGATTGGAAATTCAAAGGGCTATTACCCTTTTTAATAGTCGAAAGTGATTGGAGGGAAACTAGCCCCCCCCCCATGCCCATCCTTCCCCCGAACACATCCAATCAAAATTTTCAGATAGCCATTTCGTTCAGCGTATTTGATTTAAAGATAGAAAATATGTTTTTGTGGAGGACACTCCCCCACAACCCTCAGGTTAACGGTTTTAAGTTATGCCCTGGGGGCATATGAGGTTTTTATAGAAGGCGTTGTTGTAGAAAATTCAAAAAAGGCTCATTTTATTGGAAATTAAAAGGGCTAGTACCCTTTTTCATAGTCAAAAGTGATTGGAGGGCAACTCGCCCCCCCCCCCACGCCCTTCATTCCCCCAAACACATCCAATCAAAATTTTGAGATAACCATTTTGTTCAGCATAGTTGATTTCCTGATAGAAAATGTGCTTTTGAGGAGGACACTCCCCCACAACCCTCAGAGTAAGGGTTTTAAGTTATGCCCTGGGGGCATATAAGGTTTTTATAGAAGGCGTTGTCGTAGAAACTTCAAAAGAGGCTCATTCGATTGGAAATTCAAAGGGCTATTACCCTTTTTAATAGTCAAAAGTGATTGGAGGGCACGTAGCCCCCCCCCCCACGCCCATCATTCCACCAAACACATCCAATCAAAATTTTGAGATAACCATTTTGTTCAGCGTAGTTGATTTAAAGATAGAAAATATGTTTTTGAGGAGGACACTCCCCCACAATCCTCAGGTCAACGGTTTTAAATTATGCCCCGGGGGCACATGAGTTTTTTATAGACGTTTTTGTAATAGAAGATTCTAACCAGGCTCAGACGACTGGATATTCGAAGGGCTAGTACCCAGTTTAATAGTCGAAAGTGTCTTTAGGTCAACTAGCGCCCTCTCTAATGCTCAACATTCCCCCAAACACATCCAAACAAAATTTTGAGATGGCCCTTTTGATCCACAGAGCGTATTTCCAGATGTAATTGTGTGTGTTTATTAAACCCCCCCCCACATCCCTTAGGGCAAGGGTTTTAAGTTATGCCCTGGGGGCATATAAGGTTTTTATAGAAGGCGTTGTCGTAGAAACTTCAAAACATGCTCATTCGATTGGAAATTAAAAGCACTAGTACCATTTTTAATAGTCGAAAGTGATTGGAGGTTAACTAGCCCCTTCTCCCACGCCCATCATTCCCCCAAACACATCAAATTAAAATTTTGAGATAGCTATTTTGTTCAGCGTAGTTGATTTCCAGATAGAAATTATGTTTTTGAGGAAGGCTCTCCCCCAAGAACGCCGTGGATGTGTCAGTAGGCTACATCATGGGGGCATTAAAGGTTTTGATAGAGAGCGTTGATGTAAAAACTTCAAAACAGAACTATTTAATTTGAATTTCAAAAGGATAGGAGACTTATCCCTGGTTGAAAGTGATTGGAGGGCAACTAGCCCCCCCCCCGCGCCCCTCATTCCCCCAAAACATCCAATAAATTTTGAGATAGCCATTTTGTTCAGCGTATTTGATTTCCAGATAGAAAATATGTTTTCGAGGAGGAAACTCCTCCACAACCCTCAGGGCAAGGGTTTTAAGTTATACCCTGGGGGCATATAAGGTTCTTATAGAAGGCTTTGTCGTAGAAACTTCAAAACAGGCTAATTAGTTTGTAAATTAAAAGGGCTAGTAACCTTTTAATAGTCGAATTGTTTTGTAGTGAAACTAGCCCTCCCCCCCCCACGCCCATCATTCCTCCAAACACATCCAATCAAAATTTTTAGATAGCTATTTCGTTCAGCGTAGTTGATTTAAAGATAGAAAATATGTTTTTGAGGAGGACACTCGCCCACAACCCTCAGGTCAACGGTTTTAAGTTATGCCCTATGGGCATATGAGGTTTTTATAGAAGGCGTTGTCGTAGAAACTTCAAAACAGGCTCTTTCAATTGGAAATTCAAAGCGCTAGTACCCTTTTTAATAGTCGAATGCGATTGGAGGGCAACTAGCCCCCTCCCCCACGCCCAACATTCCCTCAAACACATCCAATCGAAATTTTGAGATAGCCATTTTTTTCAGCGTATTGGATTTTCAAATGGTAATTGTGTTTTTGATGAGGACACTCCCCCACAATCCTAAGGGTTAGGATGCTATATTGTACCCAGTTGGCGTTGAAGGTTTTTATAGAAAGTTTGGCTGAAGACCTTTCAAAAACAACTAGGTTGGCGGTCCAATAGATTGTATAGTACACTTTTGAATTATCAATAGGTACATGATGGCAAGTAGCCCCACCCCCACGCCCATCATTCCACCAAAAACATCCAATCCATATTTTGAGATAGCCATTTTGTTCAGTGTAGTTGATTTCCAGATAGAAAATATGTTTTTGAGGAGGACACTCCCCCACAACCCTCAGGGCAACGGTTTTTAAGGCTCATTCGATTGGAAATTCAAAAGGCTAGTGCACTTTTTAATAGTCGAAAGTCATTGGAGGGCAACTAGCCCCCAACCCACGCCCATCATTCCCCCAAACACATCCAATCAAAATTTTGAGATAGCCATTGTGTTCAGCGTAGTTGATTTCCAGAGAGAAAATGTGTTTTTGAGGATGACACTCCCCCACAACCCTCGGGGCAAGGGTTTTAAGTTATGCCCTGGGGGCGTATAAGGTTTTTAAAGAAGGCGTTGTCGTAGAAGCTTCAATGAGAGCTCATTTGACTGGAAATTCAAAAGGATACTGCCCTTTTTAATAGTCAAAAGTGATTGGAGGGTAACTCGCCCCCCCCCCACACCCATAATTACCCTAACTACATCCAATACAAATTTTGTGATAGTCATTTTGTTCAGGGTAGTTGATTGCCAGATAGAAAACATATTTTTAAGGAGGACACTCACCCACAACCCTCAGGGCAAGGATTATAAGTTATGCCCTTGGGGCATATAAGGTTTTTATTGAAATCTTTGTCGTACAAACTTGAAAAAGGGTTCATTCGATTTGAAATTCAAAGGACTAGTACCATTTTTAATAGTCAAATGTGGTTTGAGGGCAACTAACCCCCCTCTCTCGCCTACCTTTTTCCAAAACACATCCAATCAAAATTTTTATATAGCCATTTTATTCAACGTAGTTAAATGTTTTAGAAATTAGGTCTTTAAGGATGACAACCCCTCCCCCCACAACCCCCAGGGCATGGGTTTTAAGTTATGCTCTGGGGGCATATAAGGTTTATATAGAAAGCGTTGTCGTAGAAACTTCAAAAGGGCTAATTCAATTGGAAACTGAAAGGGCTAGTGTCTTTTTTAATAGTTGAAAGTGATTGGAGAGCCACTAACGCCCCTCTCATGCCCACCATTTTCCCAAACACATTCAATCAAAATTTTGAAGATATCCATTTTGTTCAACGTAGTTGAAAGTTCTGGAAATTAGGTCTTTTTGGATGATAGCCCCTCAAAGCCTTCAGTGCAAGGGTCGAAAGCTCTGCCCTGGGGGCATATAAGGTTTATATAGAAAGTTGTTTAATATGATTTATAGAATAGATTTTAGTCTTCCTCAAATCCAATTTTTATATGTTTAAAAACTAAATGTTGACTTGAGATTAAATCAAAATTCACTGTGATAATGCTAATTCCCAATAAGGCATCTCAGCAGTATCCCAAGAACGACTGAGGGTATTATATTCAAACGTTCGGAGCTACTTCTGCTCTTAAAATTTAACCAAATTCAAATAGCGTAAGTGTATCCAAGCTATCAAAGAAAGTAAACAGATTTTTTTGCGAATATTATCAAGTTTTCCATTACAGGTCAACTAGAGGAGTTATGAAACTAAATTAAACAGTACTATTTGTGTCCAGATTTTTAAAAGGGTGTATGCTGTTAAAAATTGCTAAAAAAAATTCTCCGGCATACAAATAGCAGGCCAAACTATAAAGTCTTACTATAAAACTATAAACTCTTAATCTAGTGGATAAAACTCTTGAAAGCTATAACAGACGCATATTTTCTGTTGAATCTTCTTTGGCTACTTTAGAGTCATCCATGATAGACCTTAAAAACTCTTTTCAGCCTATCCAGTCCAACCTGGCTAGATTAAATGATCGTTTTGAACAGCAGGCTTTGAGCAACCAAATTATTGTCTTTGGGGTGAAAGAGGAGACCTCCATTGAAAACACTGAAAGTCAATTCTTGTCACTATGTGCTGGGAAATTTCCTGGCATACCAAATTATTCAGTCTGATGTTGTATCGGCCAAAAGAATTGGCAAACCATCTGCAAAACCCAGACCCATAGTTGTTGAATTTTGCAACTTAACAAGTTCGTCAACTGCTTCTCAGACAAAAGAATGATTTGAAATGATCAGGGATTTTGTTTTCTGAAACGCTCACAATACCACATTTGCACCTTCTTTCATATGCCAAGTCAAAGCTTGGATTATGTAATGTTTTGTCCAGTAAAGGCGATATCCTGTATAAAATCCAATCTGGAAGAGTGTTTAAGTTCAATAATCAGAATAAAATTCATTTATGTGCTGCAAATACAGAAAAATTAAAGTGATGGATTTAGATTTGTTCTCTTATAATATATAGCATCGTTTCTGCACGTATTTACTTGCTGTTCTTTAAATTTTCTTCTATTTTTCTTAACTGACGTCACATAATTTTTACTTGTACCATATAACACTGTGTGCCAATGGTTTGGAAAATGTGTCCCTTCCCACTAATAGTTCCTTATGTTTGTTTGTGATTCTGTAACCTTCACGTTGTCTGATTTACATTATATTCTTCTCGTGTCATTGTGCTTGTAACCCCCATAATAGCAACTGGTCACAAATTACAGTTTGTGCTAATACTTATAATAATATGTACCTTCCCACTGATTTTTCTTTATGTTTGTTTATGATCCTTTAACCATCATGTAGCTTGGCTTCTATAATGTTTTTGTCATGTCAGCACACTTGCAGCTCATATAATTTTCAATGGTCCCATATTGCATTTTGGGCAAATATTATGAATCATATATGTTATCCCACTGTTATTTATTTTTTTTTTATGTTTGTTTGTGATCCTATCACCTTTATGCAGGCTGATTTCTTTCATATTTTTGTCATTTCAGCATAATTGCAGCTCATATACTCTTGACTGGTTCCACATTATACTTGGAGCCAATATTTTGATGAATATGTGCCATGCCACTATTATTTCCTTATCTGGGTTGGTGATCCTATCGCCTTCCTGTAACCTGAGTTCTATCATATTTTTCTGATGTCAGCACACATGCAACTTGCATAATTTTGACTGGTCCCATATTATATTTTTGGTCAATATTTTGAATAATATATGTCATCTCATTGATATTTCTTTATCTTATTTTTTGATGCTATCACCCTTGTGTACCCTGAATTCTATTATATTTTTGTCATGTCAGTATATATGCAGCTCTCATAATTTCTTACTACCCATATTATACTTTGGGCGAATATTTGGAGTAATATGTGTCATTTCATTGATATTCATTTATATTTGTCTGTGATCCTATCACCTTCAGGTAGGCTGACTACTATTATATTTTTTTTTTCATGTCAGCATACTTACAGCTTACATAATTTTCTGGTCCCACATTATAAATTGGGCCAATACTTTGTATCTACTTTCATTCTACTGATATCTCTTTATGCTTTTAGTGATCCTCTCACCTTCATGGAGCCTAATTTCTATTGTTTTTTTGTCAGTCCAGCACACTTGTAGCTCATGTAATAGCAACTGGTGTCACATTATACTTTGGTCCAGTACTTTGGATAATTTGTGCCATCCCACTTATATTCCTATGTGTATATTTATTATGTGTGATAATTATGGGTGATTTTTCTTTTCTTTTGAATTCTTCTATTCTTAATTCGGTTATATTTGATCAAACAATTAGGGCTGGTAAACAAGAGACTCACACGCTTGACCCTCTCCTTGAATCTACCGTTAATTCTAGCTGTAATTATCACACTACCATTGATTATTGTAATAAAATTATACCCTCACTGTCTTTAAATAGTAGCTTTAATGTATTTTGTTTGAATGTGAGTGGGATAAAAGATCAGGGGGATATTCTAAAATCGTATATGTGGTCTGATAATTCTTGCCCTTTTGATATAATAGGTTTAACAGAAACATGGTTACCTGATGGTGAAAATTTTAGAGCCTATGATATGCATGGTTATATTGCTATCGATAACCCCAGAATGGTAACAAAGTGCTCAAGGGATATTTCTTTATTTATAAAGCCTGATATCGAGTTTAGTAGAGGGTCTGACCATATTCCTTGTTTAAATCAGTAGTGTCCAATAGTAGGACTGTTTAATCTCTTGTTATTGGTCTGAAAAGCCAGTTTGCATGTGAGACTGTTTGTTTGTTTTATAAGCCCCCTCCTTTTCCAACACATTTGTTCTGCGATTTGCTTGATCAACTTTCTTGTGTGGGGTCTTTCTCTAAAAAATGTATTTGTGTTTTTGGATATTTTAATTGTAATATGATAAATATTGGATCAAGTCATGAATGTGACCATCTCTTTGATGTGCTTTCTTCTGCTGGTCTACTTCCTTCAATTTTATTTCCTTCTCGTGTTGACCCTACTAAAAAATCTGCCACTTTAATAGACAATATTTTCATTTCTCATTCTTCTAATTTGAAGTTTACTTTTGGTCTTGTTTTCACTGATCTTTCTGATCACTTCCCTATTTATATTTCACTTTTTGTGCCTCAAACTGAGATTGCTGTGGATGAGCAGGTTGAGTCTTCTTTCAGAACTTCCAAAGATAAAGAAATTCCTAATTTAATGCATAGTCTTCAGAGTAATGATTGGTCTAGTGTTGTTGAAGCTAATGATGTTGAATGTGCAACGAATTTATTTTTGTGTCGTATGGGAGCTCTGTTGGATAAGCATTTTCCTCTTAGAAAGAGGCCAAGGAATTCCATACCTAAATGTCTATGGATGTCTAGAGGTCTGATCAATGCTACACATATGAAGGCGTCTCTGTTCAAGGCTGCATGTAAAAGTAAGACACAGGATGATCTTTTGAAGTATAAACTTAATAAAAATGTGCTTACTTCTTCAGTACGTGCAGCCAATAAGCTATATTTTTTGCGTCGAATTTATGAGTGTAAGGGGAATTTGCGAAAGGTTTGGACTGTAGTTAATGAAGCTCTTTCCCACAAGAGACTAAAACAGTCCCCCCCTTGTCGCTACAGGAAAGCTGATAGCTCTTTCGTGGACAAAAATTCTTCAGCAAGCGCCTTCAATTCGTATTTTACCTCACTTCCTTCAGTTCCTATTCCATCCTACAGCAGAGTAAGTAGTTTTCCCTTAGCAGAAAAGTCATTTTTCCTTTTTCCATGCGGTGATACCGAAATTTCTAACATTATTTCTCAGCTTTCAAGTAGCCGTTCAGTTGATGGTTTTGGTTTGAGCTGTAATGTTCTTAAAAAAATTGGTCAGTTTGTTTCTAACCCCATCTCACACATAACTAACCTCTGTCTTTCTTCTGGTGTTTTTCCTCATTTATTTAAGGTTGCTAATGTTGTACCTTTCTTTAAAAAGGTGATTCATCTCTAATTTCAAACTATAGACCTATTTCTTTCCTTCCTGTAATTTCTAAGGTTGTTGAAAAAGTAGTGTATTGTAGACTCTCTTCATTTATATTTATTACTGATACGATTGCAGGTAATTCTTTCATAGATAACCATCATTACAGTTTTTGTCGTAGTTTTTTCACCTTGTTTTCACTTGAAGATGCAACAAAAATTTTTCATGTTAACCTTGAAAAGGGCATGTGTGTTATGGGTCTTTTTCTTGACTTTTCAAAGGCATTTGATATAGTCGTTCACTCTGTTCTTTTGTCTAAATTATCTTCATTTGGAGTGCATGGAGTCCCACTTGAATGGTTTAGGTCTTACCTCTCAGGGAGATATCAGTATGTTTCGGTTAATGGTACTTCTTCCTCTTACTTGTCTATTGTGAAAGGTGTCCCACAGGGCTCTGTGCTTGGACCACTTTTGTTTTTAATTTATATTAATGATCTTGTTGATGGTCTTCATCCTCTTGTGCACCCTATAATTTTTGCTGATGACAGTAACTTTTTCAGTGCTGCAGTGGACCTGCCATCTATCCTTTCCCTAGCACAAAGTCTTCTTGATAAAGTAAAAGATTGGTGCTGGTCAAATGGTAAGACTATTAACAGCCAAAAAAGTGTCATTGTGCACTTTAGGACCCCTTATCGTATGAGAGACGCAAGGGAGCCAACCATACTGACTTATGGGAATGATATTATACCACAAGCTACTATAGTGAAATTTCTTGGTGTGTATCTTGACTATTTTCTTTCTTTTAAACCCCATATAACTCATACCTATTCCCTTGTCCTCCGCCAATCTTCAATGTTATACAGGGTTAACTCATTTCTTCCCCCAGATGTTATGCTTTCTCTTTATTATGCTTTTATTTTTCCTTACCTTTCTTATTGCTGTTCTGTTGGGGTAGTACTAGTAAATCTCTTCTCTGCTCACTTCAAAGAGCCCAAAATAGGGCAGTGAAGGCCGCTTTTCTTCTACCTCGTTTTTACTTCCTCTGATCTTTATAATGATACTGGAATAGCTCCACTGGATTGTATTGTGGGTAAAATTTACCTTTATTTAGCCCATTTTGCTTTTCTAGGTACACTTCCACCATCTCTGCAGCAGTTTTTCTTTCTCTCAGGCTCAGGTAGGTACTCTTCTTTTTTACGTAGCTCTTATCGCAGGTTCATTTTACCTAAGCGATCATCGACAGCAGGTCAGAGGTCTCCTGTTTATCAATCTATTTTACTATGGAGCTCCATCCCTCCTGATGTCCCTCTATCTCTTTCTGCAAAGGCACTTTCTCACTTGGTATTTCCAGTATAGTATTTTCCCCCTTTTTTCTTCTTTTTTTTGCATTCAATCCACATTTATGTCTTTTTTTTTCATTCAATACATTTCTCTGATTTTTTATTTTTATATTTAATCCTAATTTCCAATATGTTCTTCATTTATTTATTTTTTTCAGTTATTTGTGAATTTTCCTTTTAATTCTCCTATTTTAATAAATGTCTCTTATCCATTTTTTTTCTTTTTTCTTTTTTTTATGTGCTTTATAATAGTGTCTTATTTGTTTTGTTGGCCCTTTGCAAGGTGAGCTTCTTGGGCGTGTATAAATTTTAAGTTTGTAATTTTTTTTTTTTTTTAGTATTAATAAATTGATTGATTGATTAAAACACGAAATGATTTAAAGTATTATTTTCTTTTTCCCTGAAAAGATTATGTCAATATAAAACGAACAGAAATTAATTAAAAAACCTTTTTCCACAAAATAAGTTTTTCAAAGAAAAGTAAAGAACTCCATTAAACAAAAAATGAGCAAAACTAAAATCAAATAATCTACCAAGCGTGAAACTACCACAAATCAGCATTGGTAAATAAATTAAACCCAAAATGAACAGAAATTACAGTAATTAACCGAGTCAAACTCAAAACGAGCAAAAATTAACATAAGTTGGGCACAAAACCCCTATGCCTTCCCAAGGCCAGAACAAAATTTGCACTTTACTGAAAAAATACAAATGAATGTGCATTGTAAGTTTAATATACATATACTGATATTTAGTAATCAAAATGTTAACATTATTTGATTTATTAAAGTTATAAAAGTAAAAAACATTTATATTTTTTCAGTAAAGTGCAAATTTTGTTCTGGGCTTGGGAAGGCATAGGGGTTTTGTGCTCAACCTATGTTAATTTCTGCTCGTTTTGAGTTTGACTCGGTTAATTATTGTAATTTCTGTTCATTTTGGGTTTCATTTATTTACAAATGCTGATTTGTGGTAGTTTCACGCTTGGTAGATTATTTGATTTTAGTTTTGCTCATTTTTTGTTTAATGGAGTTCTTTACTTTTCTTTGAAAAACTTATTTTGTGGAAAAAGTTTTTTTTAATTAATAATTAATAAGAACCGTAAGAAGTTTTTCGTTTTAAGGGGATGTGGTTGTCTACTGCTAGATTTTCAGGCTCTCTTGTCGGCAAATTTGCCTAAGGACAATGGACCTCTCCAGGATCAAGAATTTGGGGGTTGAAAAGTGACAAAAGTTGACATTTGCTAGTGAATGAGTGAAAGCACGCTTGTTTTTACGAATGGATAACATCTCGACGGAAGAAAAAAAGTACAAGAGAAGGAATTTTAATTGAACTGGTAATTTTATCAAATGAGCAAAATTTTATACGAAGGGATAATTTTTCGAGGGATAATCGTCTAAGGAGGGAGGGAGGGAATCATTCGGGAAGGACATTATCCAGAAAATTCTTAATGTAAAAGCAACGACGAAAATTCATTGAAAGTTGAATTCAAAGTGTTCTCTTTGGGTGGGGGAGCGGGGAATTATTTGGACACAATAAACACATAAATAACTTAGAGATTTTTATTGAAAGTCAAATTCAAAACAATGTTTTTTCTCTGGGTTTACCGATGACAATCGTTCTAAGGTTTTTAATAACCATATATATATATATATATATATATATATATATATATATATATATATATATATATATATATATATATATATATATATATATATATATATATATATATATATATATATATATATATATATATATATATATATATATATATATAAATGTCAAATGGATGGTAAGTATTAAGGAAACCAGGGGCGTAGTTTGCTATGGCGAAGGGGTTAACAGCCCCTCCCAGACCTTGGTCTGCCTCCCCCCAGACATAAACTAAATTGTCAACGACTAAAATAAATCGTCATTGAATATCAAATTTGAAAGTGTGTTTTCTTGTGGATTTATCTAAGACAATCGTTCTAAGAAATTGAATTATATTTGAAAAAGATATGAGCAACTAGCCGAAACCTATACATAAATAAGTAACTAAAATAAAAGAGAACTCGGGCAATTTTGAATAAACATCTGACATCGGTATTAGCCTATTTTCTTAAATAGGAAAATATGAATGCAAAAGACAGATAAAAAACGTATATTTATATGCAATACATAGTAGTAACATTTGGGAGCCGACGAAACATGCCGGTAGAAACATGAGGACAATATTTAAACAGCTTCTGTAATTATACCTTTGGAGATCTCCTCGCAGCCCTCAGGGCAAGGGCTGTAAGTTAGGCTTGAAACTTGAAATAGAGAGCTCGAACACAAGATGTCATCCAACCCCAAACGAATAATTATTTTTTCATTTACCATTTTGAGCCCTACCTCCATGGCTAAGTTCCTAGACCTTGTGTCCAGAAGACGAGGGGACGAATACAGGAGAGAAGAGGGTTCGTTTAAGAGACAAAATAACACTTCTTGTGTGAGGACCAGAAATGTATCCCGGGAAGGTAATACCAAGATACTATGTCAACCTTATTTTTTGAGGGGGGGGCTTAGAAGACTTCATACCCATCAGAATTCTGAAAAATCAACGTTTTGCGTTTACTTCCCGATTTTTCAAATTGTGAATTTACAATATAAGGAGCACTGACAAATAGGAGTTAGAATTTTATCTAATCCGACAAAACTTCTTATTCAACACCCTTTTTTTGGCCCGTCGGGAACCCCGAACGACTATAAAATTACATGTGCCGGATGACCTTTGTCTCGTAATTCTTTAAGAGATATGGAATATCCACAAGCCATCGGGAACGCCTCAGCTCCTTGCAATCCAGATTTCTCCCTGATGTTATGATTCTCAGTCCAAAGAAACCACCCCTCTTAGTAGATGCAGCATTTTTTGCTGGTTTCTCAATCCTTAGACTTGGTGACGCAGGCGCAATACGCAAATGGTTCGGTAAGGATGATCTTCCCTGGGAAATATATTTCTCCTTCAGACCCTTACGATGGACTTGACCACTACTCAAGTTGAGCCCTCTCCTGTTCCCTTTTACCACTTCAACTATCTTAGGATTCAACTAAGTAACAAGTTAGTGATTCAACGGGTATAAATGACTGTAATAATCAAACAATAGTATTCATTCGAGTTCAATAAATCGAATCCAATTTATACTCGTGGGTCCTAATTAAAAATTTAATAGGGCTATACAAAGTGCAGAATATCCCAGTAACTTGTCTTTCACTTGCTGAAGTTTACTTAATAATAAGTAAAAAATGTAAAAGAAAAAATATATACAATACCCAATTATGACATAACTTTGACCTAATTGCTTTAATAAGACACTGAAATATAGTTACCTTTTCTCGGCTAATCTGTCAATCAAGGCGGGTGACAGCGCAGAAATTCCCAAAGCGGCAAGATCAGTCATATGATAATTCCTTTGAACTGATTTTCATTATTTCTCAAGCAGGTAGACTAAAATATTTTTGGGGACTGACCTTTCCTGTACTTCAAATTAGACAATTCTGGTCCGATTAATAGAAAAAAAGCAGAATTCATACTTCTTGATGATGTAAGTCTCATCAAAACTGAATATCTCTATATCAGGCTCAGATTGAATGAATTTAAATAGTTTTTCTAAGATATCTGGGAAATTCGGTGTCGGCTCAAACTAAAAACGTTTATAATGGACGAGATAGGGCAAATGTTTACCGTACCACATCCCCTTAATATTGATTAACTGAGTACGTTCCAGCCTTGGACTGGAAAGTTGAAATTGAACCTTAATTTCAAGAGTTTAACCCTTCGTCAGGGGCGAATCTCCAGCATTTTTATGGGGGGGGGGGCAAGAGGAGTCCATGTCTGAATGCTCAAAGGGCATGGGATGTATAATATTTTTTCTATCCACATTATTGGGGGGGGGCGAAACAGATCCCCTTGCCACCCCCAAACGATGCCCCTGCCCTTCGTAGCCACAGAACCCTCACGGCTTCATTTTGTAAAATATTGATATCATTTCGACTTTTTTGTCACCTAGTAACAACAGAATAAAGGTCCTGTGCTTCCCTTGTCGATATAGAACTACTGAATTCAAACATTAAATGATGACATTTGTTTACAAAAATGAAGGTTTTTTGTTTTCAAGGATGGCAAAGAGTATTAGAGTCAATTAGTTGACCAAATGAAAGCTGACAATTGGTTAATTTGGTATTAAATAGCATCAAAACACTTAAGTTGAAACTACCACAAAAACATTTTTGTGACAGTAAGAAATAATGAAAGAATTATTCTCGAAGATGGCCCCTTTCAGGCAGACTAGAAAGTAGCTCAAATGTGGTTTTTTTTTAAGGTTTAGCCCTGGAATATATGAAGGTACACCCCTTTGATTTCGGCTGCAAGCATCTGTGATGATAGATAATTAAGTAAAATACCATAGATTCAAAAATTTAAAACTACAAAATAAAGCTCATAATCATAAATGTGTCATTGAACAAGTAGTAAAAATGCATATATTTTATTTTTTGTTCTTCAATTAGTTTTTTTAATTTTATCCAAAATCAAATAACAAAAAATGGTTGCTCTCCAAAGATTATTTGCGACGATTTCTGTGTAGATACGTTCTTAGACTACACAGGCTATACGGCGGTAAAGCCGCCGGGCTCCCGGTACTATATAGGGATATATATATATATATATATATATATATATATATATATATATATATATATATATATATATATATATATATATATATATATATATATATATATATATATATATATATATATATATATATATATATAGAAAAACCTAATTTTTTAAACAAAGCCACAAAAAATACCTAAAGAATAACTCTACACCATACACTGTCACGACTTCTTGCTCAATATACATAGACAATCGAAAAACTGCCAGAACTTTCAAATAGTTGTGGATTGTTTATTAATTGAACATTTGTTCAATTTATTTGTGTCTATTCTCTAAATTATGAGAATTAAAATTTCACTTTTTTTGCTAAATTACATTTGCACTGTCATCATACAAACAACTCACTAAACAGTGCTGTCAAACCACCAAACAAGCATGCTGAATTTCCCTTAGTTTACCATCTCTAGCTGAACTAACAACTAACTTCAGTATCACTATGTGACTTTCAATTTCCTAAAATGGCATAAATGACCCAAAAAAGAGAAAAAAGAGGTGACGTGATTGACAGCAAAATCTTCAGTCGGACCTTCACCACAAAAGTCAAACAAGACAAAACTTTACTACTCAAAAATAAACAAGATAACAAAATTTAAATTAATATATAAACAGTGGAATTAAGATAATCATACAATTAATGAATAATGTACTAGTACATGAAATAAGAAGCTACACTACAATCATACTGTAGTATTTGATTGGACAGACTCGCTTGGCGCCGAGTCTAAAACTGGAATTTCGACAATTGGAGAAACACATAGGGAAGCTTGAATTTGATCCGCTGTGCAAAACTCTGAAACAAAAACTTCAGCAAGATTTCTGATCTGTGGAAGGGGCGATTCTCTGAATTTCATCATCATGGATATGAACCGAGCATCGAAGAAATCTGAAAAAGGTTATCACTTAGCATAAACAATTACTTTCTGGGCGATCTTTTCCTGATATTTTAAATATAAGCTGTTGAGCTAGGTCAACGAAAAATTCAGATATTATATTTGAGCTGGTTCCTGAAGTTTTCTTTACCTTGCTTTACCACATTTTTTAAAATATTAACAAAAGCTTGTTCAGAAAGTGCCTGTTTACCCTTTATTAAGAGCAAATCTCGTTCACGAACGTGCGGAAAGCAGGAGAGAGCATTCCTTTCAAAGGGTTATATCAATACCTTTGTGCTGGTTATTTTTGAGATGTTTGTGACTTTGAATTGCTGAACGGCAGAGAGCAAAATTACACGATGCAGATACAACATTTGGTTTAAATTTTCTTTGAGAGTAGTAACTGGAGCCTTAAAATAAAATTTATCAATTCAAGAAATTTCATGACAATTTGTCTATAGACAATTTGTACAATTTGTCTATATTTCATAGACAAATTTTTCGTACAAATTTCCTTTTTTTCAAGAAAATTATTGCAAAGTGCTAAACACGATCTCCAGGACGGGGAAGGGGTGATTAAGAGGTAGTATCCTTCATTATATTAGCCTTTGAGAAGTCAATCTGGCCCAAGTTTAGTTTTTCGTGTTTTTTCCTAAGTTTATTAAGGTTAAGTGTTTGTGTTTTTTTTGGTTTTGCTTGAAAACACTTGATTGACTCTTAGTTATGCAAACTTGCGACAACGATCCCTAAATAGTAGTGTTAGTACAAATATAACAAAATTGTTTTTTTTTTTTTTTTTCAAAAAGCGCTAAATAATAGTTTTAATTGACCAATTTCAACCATTCAGATCTAAACATGTTTTTCTTAATTCAGTTCTGAAAGTTTTATATAATTCATTTGTTCATCCTTACATTTTATACACTAAAAAACAATTTTCTTCAACTGAAAGTAAGGAGCAACATTGAAACTATAAATGAACGGAAATTATGACGTGCATGAGATGGTGGCTTCCTCCTCAATAGCTCGCTCTTTACGCTAAAGTATTTTAGAACTTTAAAAAAGTCTTTTATTCTAGTTAAACGGCCTTTGTATTACAGGAGTCGTTCTTAAAGAATCGGGACAAACAGTCAGACTTTAGCGTAAAGAGTGAGGTGTTGAGGAGGGGGCAACCCCCCGAGAGTAGGGAATGTTTTCTGATAGTTTTAAGTTTCAATGTTGCTCCTTCCTTTCAGTTGAAAAAAACTTTTTTTTAAATTCAATTTGTGACCGTTTTTCAAATAGTACCAAGAAATCCAGCTTCACTCCATGGAAAATTACCTCTCCCCGCAGAAAATTCCTCCATATAGAATACCCCTCCACAGTTGCAGTTGTGGGGGGGTATTGTCTGGGGATGATTCCGCCTAAAAAATTCTCCTTGGCATACTTTCATTTGAAAAAGACGTTAATTTCTGATCAATTCTTAAATCATGTCGGATATACCCACTCCATGGAAATATTTTCGGAAATCCCTCCCGCCCTCGGTGAAATTTGCTCCTGAGGAAAACACCCCCCCCCTCTGTGGAAAACCCTTCCATACAATACCAACAACTCTGAAAATTTCTCACAGAACAACTCCACATGTTAAATTTAGTCGGCAAAGACAAAGTAAGACAAATAAAAAGAATTTCGTAGAGGAATTTTGGCAAATTCCCCCTGTGAAAAATTGTCCCTGGAAAGATCACCCCCAGTAATCTTCCCTCCCAAAAAAAATGTGTCACTGTAGTAAATCCCCCAAGCAGAAAATCCCCCTTGCCCCCAAAAAAGATGTCAGTATACTCCCCAATAATAAATACTAAACGTAAACAATGGTAATATTCGTAACTTACAGCCCTTTCCCCAGGGGCTGTGGGGGGCCATGTTATTCCCAAAGGCATAGTTATTGAGCCTTTCAGCTGCCCTGAACAAACTGGTTATCTTGAAATTTGGATCGGATGAATTTGGGGAAAAGGGGCGTGGGAGGGATCCTAGCTGCCCTACGATATTTTTAGTTACTTAAAAAGGACATTTCCGATCAAACGAGTCCTCTCCCGATCTTATAGGATCCCTGGTTCGATATGATTGCCCCTGGGAAAAACAATCAAACAAATAAACACGCAACAGTGATCTTTCTTCTGGCAAAGATGCAGAAGTCCAACAATTTAAAAATTCCACATTTTTGTATATATGAGCCTGAAACCTCTACAATCCGATTCTCTGACATGCTGAATCTGATGGTTTGTTTTTCATTAAGATCAATTGGCGTTTTAGGGGCGTTTCCCTCTTTTTCAAAAGCCGGGTCTCGTAACTTTTGATGGGTAATATTAAACTTAATGAACTTCACTGAATTCCGTCTTTTTGATGAATCTATTGTTATCAAAACTTAAGATAGATACTGATGTATCTATTGTTTTTCATTAAGATCAATTGGCGTTTTAGGGCTGTTTTCCTCTTTTTCAAAAGCCCAGGTTCGTAACTTTTGATGGGTAACATTAAACTTAATGAACCCTATTGAATTCAGTCTTTTTGATGTATCTATTGTTATCAAAACTCTGTTTTTTAGACATTTGAGCCGCGTCGCTATTTGCTTACAGTTCGTTGCCATGAACTGTTTGATATGGTTTCTCTTTTTAGGCTAGTAATTTTGTTTTAAATTTTAAGCAGATACAGATAGTGCAGAATAAAGCGTTAAGCTTACTCGGTGATTTTGAAATAAGTGGATGTACAATGGATTGTTATCGACATTTTAATAATTTAAATGTTGGGCAGTTGAGAGATTATGAAACCCGTATTTTCAGGCCTCGGGGTTTGAATAAGCTAGCACCTAATAATTTTTGTGACATTTATATGGATTGTTATCGACATTTTAATAATTTAAATGTTGGGCAGTTGAGAGATTATAAAACCAGTATTTTTATGCCTCGATGTTTGAATAAGCTAGCACCTAATTATTTTTGTGATGTTTACATGGATTGTTATCGATATTTTAATAATTTAAATGTTGGACAGTTGAGATTATAATAAAGGTATTTTTATGCCTTGGTGTTTGAAAAAGCTGGCACCTAATTATTTTTGTGACGTTTACATGGATTGTTATCGACATTTTATTAATATAAATGTTGAGCAGTTGAGAGATTATAAAACCTTTATTTTTATGCCTCGGTGTTTGAATAAGCTAGCACCTAATTATTTTTGTGACGTTTACATGGATTGTTATCGATATTTTAATAATTTAAATGTTGGACAGTTGAGATTATAATAAAGGTATTTTTATGCCTTGGTGTTTGAAAAAGCTGGCACCTAATTATTTTTGTGACGTTTACATAGATTGTTATCGACATTTTAATAATCTAAATGTTGAGCAGTTGAGAGATTATAAAACCTGTATTTTTATGCCTCGGTGTTTGAATAAGCTAGCACCTAATTATTTTTGTGACGTTTACATGGATTGTTATCGATATTTTAATAATTTAAATGTTGGACAGTAGAGATTATAATAAAGGTATTTTTATGCCTTGGTGTTTGAAAAAGCTGGCACCTGATTATTTTTGTGACGTTTACATGGATTGTTATCAACATTTTAATAATCTAAATGTTCAGCAGTTGAGAGATTATAAAACCTGTATTTTTATGCCTCGGTGTTTGAATAAGCTAGCACCTAATTATTTTTGTGACGTTTACATGGATTGTTATCGATATTTTAATAATTTAAATGTTGGACAGTTGAGATTATAATAAAGGTATTTTTATGCCTTGGTGTTTGAAAAAGCTGGCACCTGATTATTTTTGTGACGTTTACATGGATTGTTATCAACATTTTAATAATCTAAATGTTCAGCAGTTGAGAGATTATAAAACCTGTATTTTTATGCCTCGGTGTTTGAATAAGCTAGCACCTAATTATTTTTGTGACGTTTACATGGATTGTTATCGATATTTTAATAATTTAAATGTTGGACAGTAGAGATTATAATAAAGGTATTTTTATGCCTTGGTGTTTGAAAAAGCTGGCACCTGATTATTTTTGTGACGTTTACATGGATTGTTATCAACATTTTAATAATCTAAATGTTCAGCAGTTGAGAGATTATAAAACCTGTATTTTTATGCCTCGGTGTTTGAATAAGCTAGCACCTAATTATTTTTGTGACGTTTACATGGATTGTTATCGATATTTTAATAATTTAAATGTTGGACAGTTGAGATTATAATAAAGGTATTTTTATGCCTCGGTATTTGAATAAGCTAGCACCTAATTATTTTTGTGACGTTTACATGAATTGTTATCGATATTTTAATAATTTAAATGTTGGAAAGTTGAGATTATAATAAAGGTATTTTATACATGGATTGTTAACGGCATTTTAATAATCTAAATGTTGGGCAGTTGAGAGATTATAAAACCTGTATTTTTATGCCTCGGTGTTTGAATAAGCTACCCAGCACCTAATTATTTTTGTGACGTTTACATAGATTTTTATCGATATTTTAATAATCTAAATGTTGGGCAGTAATTATTTTTGTGACGTTTACATGGATTGTTATCGACATTTTAATAATCTAAACAATGGGCAGTTGAGAGATTATAAAACCGGGATTTTCATTTCTCGGTGTTTTAATAAGCTAACACCTAATTATTTTTGTGATGTTTACATGGATTGTTATCGACATTTTAATAATCTAAATGTTGGGCAGTTGAGAGATTATAAAACCGGTATTTTTGTGCCTCGGTGTTTGAATAAGCTAGCACCTAATAATTTTGTGACGTTTACATGGATTGTTATTGACATTTTAAATATTCAAATGTTGGACAGTTGAGAGATTATAAAACCGGTATTTTCATGCCCCGGCGTTTGAATAAGATAGTACCTAATTATTTTTATGACGTTTACATGGACTGTTAGCGACATTTTAATAATTTAAATGTTGGGCAGTTGAGTGATTATAAAACCGGTATTTTCATGCCTCGGAGTTTGAATAAAATAGCACCTAAATAGTTTTGTGATGTTTACATGGATTGTATTTGACATTTTAGTAATTTAAATGTTTGGCAGTTGAGAGATTAAAAAACCTGCATTTTTATGCCTCTGTGTTTGAACAAGCAAGCACCTAATAATTTTTATGACGTTTACATGGATTGTTATTGATATTTCAATAATTTAAATGTTGGGCAGTTGAGAGATTATAAAACCGGTATTTTCATACCTCGGTGTTTGAATAAGCTAGCATCTAATTATTTTAGTGACGTTTACATGGATTGTTATCGACATTTTAATAATTTAAATGTTGGGCAGTTGAGAGATTATAAAACCGGTATTTTCAAGTCTCGGTGTTTCAATAAGCTAACATCTAATCATTTTTGTGACGACCAACGAATTCTACGTACCATTCTTACAGAAGAAGAATTCTGCTGACCTAGTACACGAGAGACGAAATACTGCCAGGTCTAGTTTTGCACTTAGATATGTGGGTTTTTCGGTTGGAATAGAAAGTCCTGAAAGCACTAGGATGATCGAGGTTCCGATGAGGTTTGTTTTTTATTCTTCTATAAAAAATAAATATCATTATATTTTATATATTGTGCTATGTTTTTTATTAAGAATTGCATTTGTTCTTCTTTTTTGTTCTTTTTTTTAATATAAACAAATTTGTATTGATTTTGACGTGGCACGTCGTTCGTTTTTTTTTTTGAATATTGGTATTTAATAATAAATAAATTTCTCTCTCTCTCTCTTCTCTATCAGGAACCTTTTCTCTACTTTTTCCTACAATTTCCTTTTCCCTATTTTTTTTCTCTCTTTAAATTTTGTTCTAAGCCTTCATGCTGCTTATAAAAATAGGACATTGGAAAAAAGGACAACTTAGTGCAAACCAACGGTAATAACCTTTTTATCTCCACTCCCAGTTATAACTATGCCCACGGGTATAGCAAATGAGTCTTTCTAGCCTGTTTTACTATGGCAATCATTTGCTTCATACCAAAGTCACGCTAATAGTTCTATAATTACCTTTACCACATTTCTTATAAAAAGGTTAATAAAACATTTTTTGTTAATTAAGGTTTCTGTAACTCCAAAAAGTGGAAACTTCTGGAAAGATTCTTTTCAAAAGACTCCATTTTGTAATTTAGCAAAACAAAAATGAATACCCACAGACTACATTAAATAACTATATACATAAACACATGAAAAATATCGTAAATACGAAATTGCTATTCAACAAAAATTAAGAAAAGGAAGCTGAGAAAGGGAGAGATAAAAAAGTAGTTGCTCTTTAACCTGGATCTTTCTTTTAGCAAGAGCATAGAGATGAAGACAGAACAACAAATAAAATAGAAGTGATGCTTACAATGGGGATAATTCACATCGAAAAGGAATATAAAGGCACATAAAGAGTTGATTGTTATTCCAATTCTGGGTGTAGATAAATTCGAGAAAATGGCTTCCATTGCTCCATTTTCTAAGAAGAACGTCTTGAAGGGTGGATCTAAAATCAAACAATCATTATCTTTCCGAAACTACCTCTTAATAGAGATAAAATTCTCTCAGGGATGTAAGAACTATCACATAATAAAAAGCAGCACTAGAACTGCTGCTGGCGGGTTATAGTAACCCTGGGACAGAGGAGCCAATTGGGAGAAGGAATTGGTCCCCCTCAGATATTGACAAATACCTTTTACAGTTTGTTTCTTGGAAAAAATCGAAAAAAATCCAAAGAGTATCTCCCTTATATTTTGGAAAATCCCTTATTTTTGTTCCTTCATTTGAAGAACTGCAAAAAATACTCCACCCCCACTAGATATTTGAGTCTTGGCGCCCCTGCGAGGCGGGGGAAGGGTACGAATAGAATGATCTAAAGAAAAGACGTTCTACCTTTTAGCAAAACAAAGCTTACACATTTCAAAGCTTACACTTCCTACTTCTTTTTAAATCTCATTGTAATTTTTCTTAGTTTCAAGAGGGTTCTATTATTTTCAATGACAGTCTTTCTGGACTATGGACAAGACAGTTCATATAAAAATGAAACACATTTTCGAAAATATGTCAAATAACAGAGATCCAACAATTTTATCAGTCGACCCAGACTATAAAAAACTATTTTAAAAACAAGATAACACCCTATTCAATGGGCTGTTCTAAAGGAAACACTGTAATAACAAAAGAGCAGTACCTGGATTTCTAGGAAGTTTTTGGGACTAGTTGACCCAATGCTAAAAAAAAAGATTTCACTGAAAACAGGCAAGAAAACCCTTCTTTTTTTTAACAGCGTAAAAATTATACTCGTATGTACCAGGGTCAAAGCTCCAATTTAGAAATACTGTTGTCTGCTGATCGGCTTGAAAGAATCAGTAGAATCCTACTTTCCATCCGCCCCAAATTCTAAAGTAAAATTATTACTAAAAAACTGCAGCACAAAGGTACGGTTCATCGAGTGTTTCGACTTAATATTCAAATTTTACCTAAAATTTAAACTGTAATGCCATATTTTATCTCTCGAGCAGAAAGCCAGAAAAAAAAACTGAAAAATATTTCTGCTATTAACACGTCTTGAGACTATATGAATTAAAAACGAACTGTAGTAAGCTGACCAATTAAGTGAGAAATTGATTTTAGTAAAAATAAAATATTAAGACGCAAAATACAAAACGCAAAGTTTTTAATTGCCACTTTTTACTAAGATAAAAGTTTGGAAATAAACCGTAAAAGAACCAAATATTCTGGGTTCCAGGATATGTGTAGGCTATTAAACAAAATTGTGAAATAACCACTTCCTTGTTTATGTACGTTTGTGGCCCGGAAAGACGTGGTTGGCATAAGGTATAAAAGACACATTTTATGGTATCTAGTAGCTTTTTATCTTATATTGCTTGGGTGACCTCTAGTCCTTTTTACTTAGGAGTACTTAGGAATATCGGAAGTGTCTTAATGTCTTATAGTTTACAATAATATTATTGCATTTGTTTTATGCTGTGGGACGAATAGTCCCAGTAGCTTATATATAGCCAGACCCTTATATCGTTGTTGTGAGTCAAATAAAAATAACCTTATTTATATTCAGCCTCTCTTTAACGGTATTTTAGCTTCTCATCCATACCCAGTAGGTACGTCTTGTGTAATTAGTCAGGCCAACACTAAGGAAAGGCTACCCCAGTTTTAATCACGTTAGGACCTTACTCCATACTCCATCCAAGGACGAGCTTAACACCCACTTTACTAAAACCAAAATTAATTTACTACATCTGGTGGCAACCGCTAAAACTGGGTCGAAAAGACTAAATAAGGTTGTAAATTAAAAACAAAATGACCTTGCCAGAAACCAAAATGCCTACCCTAACAACAGCACTAGAAATTGCAAAAATTAACCAGAATACGCGGGAGTTCCCAGTGTCAATGAATTCATCAAAAATTGAGAATTTTCGATAAGCAGACCAATATGGAAAACCTCCATTTTTTCTATTTTTTCAATTTTATTTACAATTTCCTTTTCGACGATATTCAAGATAAAATTAACCCAAATCAGTTTGGCTTTATGCCGAATCACAGCACCACGCATTGCTTAAATTATATACTTGACACTGGTTTCAAACATCTTGACTTAAATAGTTCCTACGTTGAGGCTGTTTTGCTGATATTAGCAAAGCCTTCAGAAACTTGGATCATCAGACAGTTACTGATAATTCAAGGACTTTAGTTGCCAGAGATTTTGATTTAGGTATGGCAGCCAAATTAATTTACTACATCTGGTGGCAGCCGGTAAAACTGGGTTGAAAATGCAAATCAACATTAATTCAAAGGGGAGAGTATTTGCATGCATCTTTTACTCCTTAAAATTCTGACTCAGAGTTGACGATCAAAAGTGATTACAAGGCCAATTTATACGTCGAAGGGGTATTTTCAGTAGGGAGGAGGGGGGACGGTTTACCAGTATTGATATGACTACTAAAATGTGTATCCTTGTTATAGGAGGGTGAAAAACAAACCGGCTAATGTTCGCAAAGACCCTTTTAGCTTTCCTACAAGAGAAGCTTACGTCGGCATAAGAATATCCTGACTTTAGGCCTACCCTAACAACATCACTAAGAATTGCAAAAATTAACCAGAATACGCGTGAGTTTCCAATGTCAATGAATTGATAAAAAATTGAGAATTCTCGATAGACGGGAATTTTTAATGACTTAAAAGCTGAACTAGGAAAGGTAGTTTTAGCAATAGTTTGTTAGCGTTTTAAATTTGCTGATGATTTAACTGTCTTATCACTGCAACTGAGCCCTCTGACTACTGAACAGTCTGACTTGACGGGAATTTTTAATGACCTAAAAGCTGAACTAGGAAATGTAGTTTTATCAATAGTTTGTTAGCGCTTTAAATTTGCTGATGATTTAACTGTCTTATCACTGCAACTGAGCCCCCTGACTACTGAACAGTCTGACTTGACGGGAATTTTTAATGACCTAAAATCTGAACTAAGGCTTACTTTCTGTTCAAATTGATGTTAATCGTATTTTAGATATAGTTTGTTAGAAGTTTGAATTTGCTGATGATTTAACTGTCTTATCACTGCAACTGAGCCCTCTGACTACTGAACAGTCTGACTTGACGGGAATTTTTAATGACTTAAAAGCTGAACTAGGAAAGGTAGTTTTAGCAATAGTTTG
>NC_142810.1:42795165-42869926 GCF_049724085.1 Artemia sp. Qi Xiang Cuo
TTTACCTTTTCCCAGTTACATTTCCCTTATTTTTCAAATTTTATTTTTGATGTCTTTTCTTTGAAATGAAATAGTTTGTTTATTTCAGTTGCGTCATGTAGTGGTTTTCCTTATCAAAGTAAATGTCTATCGATGCGTAACTTGTCATTTTTTATGAATTATCCTTCATAAAACATATTTTAATTAGTCATGTGTGTCTTGTTGTTCTTTAACATTTCAAATATAAAGTTTAATGACATTTAAATAATATTGTTTGCTTTATTTAGTCGATAATAAATTGTTTGACTATTACAGTATTTGTGCTGTTTTCATAAAAGATAAAATTTTAAATTTTCGTTATTTGTATATTTTATGATCGATTTTATGTCTAGTAAGTCTATATTTTGACTCTATAAGGATTGCTGTTTAGTTCTTTAACTAGTAACAGTTATATTTTTTTTATTTTTAGAAGTTAATTTTGAATTTTTTTAGTTCTATTACCGAGTTTGACAATGTAATTAGGGCTTTTTCATTTCTTAACTTTTCAGATACACAGTCTCTTACGTTTTCATTGTTAATTTTGGATTCATGTAGTTGAAATGCACGAGTTCGATTATTTCAGTAGTGTTTGGTCAGGGTTCACCGTCTCACAGGTATATTCTCCTGATTTTTCAAAATTAATATTTTTAATTTTTTGTTTAAATGAAGGAGTTGGAATATTTAAATATTGTTTTGTTATATTTTGCCATGTCAGAGTTACCTTCTCTTGATTTTTCAAAGTTCAATTTGGATTTCTTTCGTTGAAATGAAAGAGTTGGAATATTTCAGTAAGTGTCTTGTCGTGGTTTACCTTGTCACAGTTACATTCATAGTGTCAGACGTAGTGTCTTGCTGAGCTTTACCTTGTCACAGTTACATTCTCTTGATTTTTCAAATTTCATTTTGAATTTCTTTCGTAAAATACAAGAGTTGGATTATTTCAGTAGTATTTTGTCATGCTTTACCATTATCACTGTTACAATCTCTTGGTTTTTCTAAGTTCTTTTTAGATTTCTATCGTTGAAATGTAAGAGTTAAATTATTTCAGTAGTGTCTAGCTGTGGTTTACCCTGTCACACTTTCATTCTCTTGATCTTTCGAAGTTCATTTTGGATTTTTTTCGTTGAAATGCAAGAGTTGGAATATTTCAGTAGTGTTTTGTCATGGTTTACCTTGTCACAGTTACCTTCTCTTGATTTTTCAAACTTCATTTTAGATTTATTTCCTTGAAATGCGGGAGTTGGAATATATAAATAAGTTTTTATAGTAGTATAACATGACACATTTACCGTATCTTGATTTTAATGTTTTATAGGGTGATTTCTTTCCTTGAAAATCAAGATTTGTAGTAATTACGGAGTGTTTTTTCATGGTTTACATTATCACAGTTACATTATTTTGATCTTTAAATGTTCAGTTTTGGATTTATTTATTTGAAATTAACTATTTTGAATATTTAAGTAGTGTTTTGGCTTGTTTTAAAGTGTAAAAATTAAATTCTCTTGATTTTTAGAAGCTCATTTATGATTTTTTTTGTTGAAATGCAAGAGTGGAAATATTTAAGTAGCGTTTCGGCCTGCTTTAACATGTCACAGTTACACGCTTTTGATTTTCGGTATTTTTTGTTGATTATAATGCTTAAAATGCAAAAGTTAATATTTTTCAGTAGTGTTTTTTTATAGTTTACCTTGTCGCAGTTACCATCTCATAGGTTTTAAAAGTTTATTTTGGATTTCTATCCTTGAAATACAAGAGTTGGAATATTTCAGTAGTGTTTTTTCGTGGTTTACCATGTCAAGGTTACAGTCTCTTGATTTTTCAAAGCTCAATTTCGATTTTTATCCTTTAATTGCAAGAGTTGGAATATTTTCGTAGTGTTTTGTCGTGGTTTACCGTGTCACTGTTACTTTCTCTTAATTTTTTCAAGTTCATTTTAGATTTCTTTCCGACTACTCCAAGAGTTGGAATATTTCAGTAGTGTTTTGTTAAGCATGACCTTATTACACTTACATTCTCGTAATTTTTCGAAGTTAATTTTTGAATTTCTTTCGTTGAAATGCAGGAGTTGGAATATTTCAGTAGTGTTTTGTAGTGCTTTACCTTGTTACAGTTACATTCTCTTGATTTTTCAAAGTTAATTCTGAATTTCTTTCGTTGAAATGCAAGAGTTGGAATATTTCAGTAATGTTTTGTCATGGATTACCTTGTAACAGTTAAATTTTGTTGATTTTGCAAAGTTCATTTTGTATTTCTTTCATTGTAATGCAAGATTTGGAACACTTCGGTAGTGTTTTGGCGTGGTTTACATTGTCACAGTTACACTCTATTAATTTATCAAAGTTCATTTTGAATTTAAGTCGTTGAAATGCAAGAGTTGGTTTATCTGAGTAGTGTTTTGTCGTGGTTTAATTAGTCACAGTTAAATTCCCATAATTTTTCAAAGTTCATTTTGAGTTTTTTTCGTTGAAATGCAAGATTTGGAATATTTCGGTTGTGTTTCGTCATGGTTTAAATAGTCACAGATACATTCTCTAAATTTTTCAAAGTTCATTTGGAATTTCTATAGTGAAAATGCAAGAGTTGGAATATTTCAGTAGTGTTCTGTCATGGTTCACCTTGTCACCGTTACATTCTTTTGATTTTTCAAAGTTCATTTTGGAATTTCTTTTTCGTTGAAATGCAAGAGTTGGAATATTTCAGTAGCGTTTTGTTGTGGTTTACCGTGTCACAGTTACATTCTCATGATTTTTCAAACTTCATTTTGGATTTTTTTCGTTGAAATGAAAGAGTTTGAATTTTCCAGTAGTTTTTTGTCGTGGTTTACATTGTCACACTTATATTCTCATGATTTTTCAAAGTTCATTTTGAATTTCTTTCGTTGAAATGCAAGAGTTGGATATATTTCAGTAGTGTTTTGTCGTGGTTTACCTTGTCACAGTTACATTCATAGTGTCAGACGTAGTGTCTTGCTGAGTTTACCTTGACACAGTTACATTCTCTTGATTTTTCAAATTTTATTTGAAATTTCGATTGCAAAAATAAAGGAGTTGGTTTTCTGTGGTTGGGTTTTGTTGCGAAGTATCTTGTAAATCATACATTCACTGGATTTTTCATGTTTTATTTTGAATGTCTTTTGTTGATAAGCTAGTGTTGGTATTTGTCATTGGTATTTTCTCGATGTTTACATATACGATCTAACGTTCTCAGGATTTTTCATTTATCATTTTCGGTTTCTTTCCGTGAACTTCCAGTGTTTGGAATTTTAAGGAACGTTGTGTTGTGATGCTTCTGGTCATAGTTCCCTTCCCATAATATCCCGAAGCACATTTTGAATTTATTTCGTTGAAAAACAGGAGTTGGTATATTACAAAATTTATTGATCAGGGTCTACAATATTACTGTTACATTTTCTAGATGTTTCAAAGTACATTTTGAATATCTTCCCCTGATATGCTTGTTATAGTTAATATCAGCAGTGGGATAATGGAGCCTACCCTATCACATCTACATTCTCTGGATTTTTAGACGTTCATATTTGTATTTGATACTTCTAAATGCACAATTCGGATTATAACATGTGCTTTTTGTTATGATTTATCATTTTAGATTAATATTTTCTTGATTTTGCCCAGTTCATTTGAATTTCTTTCGTTGAAATTCGAGAGTTGCAATATTTCAGTAGTGTTTCTTCATGGCTTACATTGTCACAGTTACATTCTCTTGATTTTTTGAAGTTCATTTTGAATTTCTTTCATTGAAATGCAAGAGTTGGAATAGTTTCAGTAGTGTTTTGTTATGGTTTACCATGTCACAGTTACGTTCTCCTGATTTTTCAAAGTTCATTTTGAATTTCTTTTGTTGAAATGCAAGAGTTAGAACATGTCAGTAGTGTTTTGTCGTGGTTTATCGTAACACCGTTATATTCTGTTTATGTATCATAGTTCATTTTGAATTTCTTTCGTGAAATGCAAGAGTTGGAATATTTCAGTAGTGTTTTGTTATGGTTTACCTTGTCACACTTACATTCTCTTTATTTTTAAAATTTAATTTTTTGATTTTTTTAGTTTAAATGCAAGAGTTGGAATATTTCAGTAGTGTTGTGTCGTGGTTTACCTTGTCACAGTTACATTCTCTTGCTATTTCAAAGTTCATTTAGAATTTTTTTCGTGAAATTCAAGAGTTTGAATATTTCAGTAGTGTTTTATTGTGGTATACCTTATCAGAGTTACAGTCCCTTTAGTTTTCAAAGTTCATTTTTGGATATTGGTCGTAGAAATACAAGATTTGGAATATTTAAACATTGTTTTCTTGTTTTTTGACTTGTCTGTGTTGAAGTCTCTTGATTTTTCAAAGTTCATTTTGAATTTTTTTCGTTGAAATGCAAGAGTTGGAATATTTCAGTAGTGTTTTGTCGTGGTTTACCTTGTCACAGTTACATTCTCTTGATTTTTCAAAGTTCATTTTTGGATTTCTTTCGTTGAAATGCAAGAGTTGGATTATTTCAGTAATGTTTTGTCTTGGTTTACCTTGTCACAGTTACATTCTCTTGATTTTTAAAAGTTCATTTTCAATTTCATTCATTGAAATGCCATAGTTGGAATATTTCAATAGTGTTTTGTCGGAGTTTATCTTATCACAGTTACATTCTCTTAATTTTTCAAAGTTAATTTTGTATTTATTTAATTGAAATGCAAGAGATGGATTATTTCAGTAGTGTTTTTTTGTGGTTTACCTTGTCAGACTTAGATTCTCTTGATTTTTCAAAGTTCATTTTGAATTTCCTTAATTGAAATGCAAGAGTTGGAATATTTCAGTAGTTTTTTGTTGTGGTTTACCTTGTCACACTTACATTCTCTTGATTTTTCAAAGTTCATTTTGAATTTCTTTCTTTGAAATGCAAGAGTTGGAATATTTCAGTAAATTTTTTTTGTGCACCTTGTCACAGTTACATTCTCTTGATTTTTCAAAGTTCATTTTGGATTTCTTTCGTTAAAATGCAAGAGTTAGAATATTTCAGTAGTGTTTTGTCGTGGTTTACCTTGTCACAGTTACATTCTCTTGATTTTTTCAAAGTTCATTTTGGATTTCTTTCCTTGAAATGCAAGAGTTGGAATATTTCAGTAGTGTTTTGTTATGGTTTACCTTGTCACAGTTACATTCTCTTGATTTTTCAAAGTTCATTTTGGATTTCTTTCGTTGAAATGCAAGAGTTGGAATTTTTAATTAGTGTTTTGTCGTGGTTTACCTTGTCACAGTTACATTCTCTTGATTTTTCAAAGTTCATTTTTAATTTCCTTCGTTGAAATGCAAGAGTTGGAATATTTCAGTAGTGTTTTGTTGTACTTTACCTTGTCACAGTTATACTCTCTTGATTTTTCAATGTTCATTTTGTATAACTATCATTGAAATGAAAGAGTTGGAATATTTCAGTAGTTTTTTGTTATGGTTTACCTTGTAACACTTACATTCTCTTGATTTTTAAAAGTTAATTTTGAATTTCTTTATTTGAAATGCAAGAGTTGGAATATTTCAGTAAATTTTTATTGTGCACCTTGTCACAGTTACATTCTCTTGATTTTTCAAAGTTCATTTTGGATTTCTTTCGTTAAAATGCAAGAGTTAGAATATTTCAGTAGTGTTTTGTCGTGGTGAACCCTTGTCATAGTTACATTCTCTTTATTTTTTAAAGTTCATTTTGAATTTCTTTCGTGAAATGAAAGAGTTGGAATATTTCAGTAGTGTTTTGTCGTGGTTTACCTTGTCACAGTGACATTGTCTTGATGTTTCAATGTTCATATTGAATTTATTTTGTTGAAAATCAAGATTTAAAATATTTTAGTAATGTTTTGTCGGGGTTTACCGTGTCCCAGTTACACTCTCTTGATTTTTCAAAGTTCATTGTGGATTTCTTTCGTTGAAATGCAAGATTGGAATTTTCAGTAGTGTTTGCTGTTTACCTTGTCATAGTTACATTCTCTTGATTTTTCAAAGTTCATTTTAGATTTCTTTCATTGAAATGCAAGAGTTGGAATATTTCAGCTGTGTTTTGTTGTGCTTTACCTTGTCACAATTACATTCTCTTGATTTTTCAAAGTTCATTTTGGATTTCTTTCGTTAAATGCGAGAGTTGGAATATTTCAGTAGTGTTTTGTCGTGGTTTGCCGTGTCACAATTACATTCTCTTGATTTTTCAAAGTTCATTTTGAATTTCTTTCGTGAACTGCAAGAATTGGAATATTTCAGTAGTGTTTTGTCGTGGTTTACCTTCTCACAGTTACATTCTCTTGATTTTTCAAAGTTCATTTTGGATATCTTTCATTGAAATGCATGAGTTGGAATATTCCAGTAGTGTTTTGACATGGTTTACCTTGTCACAGTTACATTCTCTTGAGTTTTCAAAGTTCATTTTGAATTTCTTTCGTGAAATGCAAGAGTTGGAATATTGCAGTAGTGTTTTGTCATGGTTTACCATCTCAGGGTTACATTCTCTTGACTCTTCAAAGTTCATTTTTGGATTTCTTTCGTTGAAATGCAAGAGTTAGAATATTTCAATAGTGTTTTGTCGTGGTTTAACATGTCACAGTTACATTCTCTTGATTTTTCAAAGTTAATTTTTAATTTCTTTCGTTGAAATGCAAGAGTTGGAATATTTCAGTAAGGTTTTGTCGTGGTTTACCTTGTCAGAGTTATATTCTCTTGATTTTTCAAAGTTCATTTTGGATTTCTTTCCTTGAAATGCAAGAGTTGGAATATTTCAGTAGTGTTTTGTCTTGGTTTACCTTATGACAGTTACATTCTCTTGATTTTTCAAAGTTCATTTTTGGATTTCTTTCGTTGAAATGCAAGAGTTGGAATTGTTAAGTAGTGTTTTGGCGTGGTTTACCTTGTCACAATTACAGTCTCTTTTATTTTTAAGATTTCATTTCTGATTTATTTCATTTAAATGAAATAGTTGTACGATTTAAGTAGGGTTTTGTCGTTCTTTAACTTGTGACACTTACACTTTATATATTTCTCACTGTTATTTTTGATTCTCTTTCTTGAAATGCAAGAGTTAGAATATTTAAGGAGTGTTTTGTCATGGCTTACCTTGTCACAGTTAAATTCTCTTGATTTTTAGTACTTAATTTTGGATTTATTTAGTTTAAATGCGGGATTGTTTAAATTTAAGTAGGTTTTTTGCGTGGTATACCATGACAAAGTTAACGTCTCTTGATTTTTCAGATCTAAATGTTAATTTCTTTCAATGAAATGCATGTGTTGGAATATTTTATTAGTGTTTGTCTTTGTTTACAGTATCACATCCAAAGTCCATTTATTTTTCAAAGATAAATTTCTGATTTCTATCGTTGTAATTAAAGATTTGTACTGGTTCCTCCCTAAGTTTCCATTTTTTATAAAGTCGCAGCTTCTTTCAATAGATAATGCAAAGTTCATTTTTTATTTCTTTAGTCTTATTTAATGTGTTGTTTTTCTTAATTATTGTTTTTTTGTTGTCTATCTTTTATATGTTATTTTCTCTGTGTATTTCAAAGTTCATTTTGAATGTATGGCGGTGAAATTAAACAGTTTCAATATTTCAGTAGTATTTCGTTATGGTTTAATTTGTAACAGTTACACTGTTGTGATTTTCCAAAGTTCATTTTGAATTTATTTCATTGAAATGAAAGAGTAGGATTATTTCAGGAGTGTTTTGTTGTGGTTTACCTTATCACAGTTACATTCTCTTGATTTTTCAAAGTTCATTTTGAATTTTTTTCATTGAAATGCAAGAATAGGATTATTTCAGTAGTGTTTTGTCGTGGTTTACCTTGTCACAGTTACATTCTCATGATTTTTCAAAGTTCATTTGAATTTCTTTCATTGAAATGTAAGAGTTGGAGTATTTCAGTAGTGTTTTGTCATGGTTTACCTTGTCACAGTTATTTCTCTTAATTTTTCAAAGTTCATTTTGAATTTCTTTCGTTGAAAAGCAAGAGTTGGAATACTTCAGTAGTGTTTTGTGGTGCTTTACCTTGTCACAGTTACATTCTCTTGATTTTTCAAAGTTCATTTTGGATTTATTTCCTTGAAATGCAAGAGTTGGAATATTTCAGTAGTGTTTTGTCGTGGTTTACTTTTTCACAGTTACATTCTCATGATTTTTAAAAATTACTTTTTGGATTTCTTTCCTTGAAATGCAAGAATTGGAATATTTCACTATTGTTTCGTCATGTTTTACCTTGTCACAGTTACATTCTAATGATTTTTCAAATTTCATTTTGAAATTCTTTCGTGAAATGAAAGAGTTGGTATATTTCAGTAAGTGTATTGTCGTGGTTTACCTTGTCACAGTTACATTCATATTGTCAGACGTAGTGTCTTTCTGAGCTTTACCTTGTCACAGTTACATTCTCTTGAGTTTTCAAATTTCATTTTAAATTTCTTTCATAAAATACAATAGTTGGAATATTTCAGTTGTGTTTCGTAATTGATTAACTTTTCCCAGTTAAATTCTATTGATTTTTCAAATTTCATTTTGAATTTCTTTCGTGAAATTCAATAGTTGGGCTATTTCAGTTTTATTTTGTTATGGTTTACCATATCACAGTTACATTTTCTTGATTTTTCAAAGTTCATTTTGAATTTTTTTCGTGAAATAAAAGAGATGGAATATTTCAGTAGTGTTTTATCGTGGTTTACCTTGTCACAGTTACCTTCTCTTGATTTTTCAAAGTTCATTTTGGATTTCTTTCCTTGAAATGCAAGAGTTGGAATATTTAAGTAGTGCTTTATCGTGGTTTACCGTGACACCATTACATTCTCTTGCTTTTTCAAAGTTCACTTTGAGTTTATTTCGTTTAAATGTAAGTATTGGTATATTTCAGTAGTGTTCAGTTGTTGTTTACCTTTTAGCATTTAAATTCTCGTTATTTTTCATAGTTCATTTTTGAATTTATTTCATTGAAATGCAAGAGTTGGAATATTTCATTAGTGTTTTGTACTGGTTTACATTGTCACAGTTATATTCTCTTGTTTTTAACATATATATTTTGAATGTAGTGTGGGGAAATGCAACAGTTTCAATACTTAAGTAATATTTCGTTTTGGTTTACTTAGAATTAGATAAGCTGTCTTGATTTTCCATAGCTCACATCGGTTTTCGTTAATTGATTTTGAATAGTAGGATTATTTCAGTAGTGTTTTGCCGTGGTTTACCTTATCACACTTACATTCTCTTGATTTTTCAAAGTTCATTTTGAATTTCTTTCATGAAATGCAAGATTTTTAATATTTAAGTAGTGTTTTGTCGTGGTTTACCTTAACACAGTTACACTTTCTTTATTTTTCAATGTACATTTTGTCTTTCTTTCGTGAAAATCCAGTGTTGGAATACTTCAATACTTTTTCGTCATGCCATACAATGTAACAGTTACATTCTAATGTTTTTTAGTACTTACTTTTGGTTTTCTGTACTATAAAATAGGCTTAGTTTCAATATCAGTTGGTTTTTTTCGTGGTATAAATTGAAACCTTTAACGTCCCTTGATTTTTAAGTTTTCATTTTGGATTTCCTTCCTCGAAAGGTACTAGTTGTAATATGTCACGTGATCATATATTTGAGAGACCGCGGGCCAGTAACAGGATATTGATTTTTCAAGTTTCATTTTTGGATTGCTATCGGAAAATATATAGAGCTGTATCAATTCCGTCGCAGTACGTTAGTGTTTGCCATGACGCTGTTGTAATTCCTTAATTATTCATTGCTCATTTTGGATTACTATCGTTGAATAGCTTGAATTGAATAATTTATTAGTCGTTATTACGGGCTATAGCTTTTCAGAGTTACATTCTCTTAATTTTTCAATGTTAATTTTGAATTTCTATCGTTGAAATGCAAGAGTTGGAATATTTCAATAGTTTTTTGTCGTGATTTACCTTGTCACAGTTACATTCTCATGATTTTTTAAAGTTCATTTTGAATTTCTTTCATTGAAATGAAAGAGTTGGATTATTTCAGTAGTTTTTTGTTGTGGTTTACCTTGTCACACTTACATTCTCTTGATTTTTCAAAGTTCATTTTGAATTTCTTTCATTGAAATGAAAGAGTTGGAATATTTCAGTAAATTTTTATTGTGCACCTTGTCACAGTTACATTCTCTTGATTTTTCAAAGTTCATTTTGGATTTCTGTCGTTGAAATGCAAGAGTTAGAATATTTCAGTAGTGTTTTGTCGTGGTTTACCTTGTCATAGTTACATTCTCTTTATTTGTCAAAGTTCATTTTGAATTTCTTTCGTGAAATGCAAGAGTTGGAATATTTCAGTAGTGTTTTGTCGTGGTTTACCTTGTCACAGTGACATTCTCTTGATTTTTCAAAGTTCATCTTGAATTTCTTTCGTTGAAATGCAAGAGTTGAAATATTTCAGTAATGTTTTGTCGGGATTTACCGTGTCCCAGTTACACTCTCTTGATTTTTCAATGTTCATTGTGGATTTCTTTCGTTTAAATGTGTTTTGTTGTGCTTTACCTTGTTAAAGTTACATTCTCTTGATTTTCAAAGTTCATTTTGGATTTCTTACGTTGAAATGAAAGAGTTAGAATATTTCAGTTGTGTCTTATTGTGTTTTACCTTGTCACAGTTACATTCTCTTGATTTTTCAAATTTTATTTTAGATTTCTTTCGTGAAATGCAAGAGTTGGAATATTTCAGTAGTGTTTTGTCGTGGTTTGCCGTGTCACAATTACATTCTCTTGATTTTTCAAAGTTCATTTTGAATTTCTTACGTGAAATGCAAGAATTGGAATATTTCAGTCGTGTTTTGTCGTGGTTTACCTTATCACAGTTACATTCTCTTGATTTTTCAAAGTTCATTTTGGATTTCTTTCATTGAAATGCATGAGTTGGAATATTCCAGTAGTGTTTTGACATGCTTTACCTTGTCACAGTTACATTCTCTTGATTTTTCAAAGTTCATTTTGAATTTCTTTCGTTGAAATGCAAGAGTTGGAATAATTCAGGAGTGTCATGTAGTGATTTACCCTGTCACAGTTTCATTCTCTTAATTTTCAAAGTTCATTTTGAATCTTTTTCGTTGAAGTGCAAGAGTTGTCATATTTAAGTAGTGTTTTGTTGTGCTTTACCTTGTCAAAGTTAAATTCTCTTGATTGTAACTGAATGTAACTTACATTCTCTTGAATGTAATTCTACGCGCGCGTACGTAGGCTAATCTGAATGTAACTGTGACAAGGTAAGCCACGACAAAACACTTCTGAAATATTCCAACTCTTGCATTTCAATGAAAAAAATTCAAAACGAAATTTAAAAAATCAAGAAAATGTAACTGTGATAAGGTAAATCATGACAAAACACTACTGGAATATTCCAAATCTTGCATTTCAATGAAAGAAATTCAAAATGAACTTTGAAAAATCAAGACAATGTACCCTTGACAAGGTAAACCATGACAAAACACTACTGAAATATTCCAACTCTTGCATTACAACGAAAGAAGTCCAAAATGAGCTTTGAAAAATCAAGAGAATGTAACTGTGACAAGGTAAACCATAACAAAACACTACTGAAATATTCCAACTCTTGCATTTCAAAGAAAGAAACCTAAAGTGAAATTTGAAAAATCAAGAGAATGTAACTGTGACAAGGTAAACCACGACAAAACACTACTGAAATATTCCAACTCTTTAATTTCAAGGGAAAGAAATACAAAATGAAATTTTAAAAATCAATATAATGTAACTGTGACAAGGTAAACCACGACAAAACACTACTGAAATATTCCAATTCTTGCATTTCACGAAAGAAATTCAAAATGAACTTCGAAAAAGCAGGAAAATGTAACTCTGACATTTCAAACTACGACAAAACACTCCTGAAATATTCGAACTCTTCCATTTCACGACAGAAATCCAAAACAAACTTTGTAAAATAAAAAGAGTGTAGCTTTGACAAGGTAAAGCACGACAAAACACTACTGAAATATTCCAACTCTTGCAATTCAACAAAAGAAATCCAAAATGAACTTTGAAAAATCAAGAGAGTGTAACTGTGATACGATAAACCACGACAAAACACTACTGAAATATTCCAACTCTTGCTTTTCAACGAAAGAAATTCAAGATGAACTTTGAAAAATCAAGAGAATGTCACTGTGACAAGGTAAACCACGAAAAAACACAACTGAAATATTCCAACTCTTGTATTTCACGAAAGAAATTCAAAATGAACTTTGAAAAATAAAGAGAATGTAACTAGGACAAGGTAAACCACGACAAAACACTACTGAAATATTCCAGCTCTTGCATTTCAACGAAAGAAATCCAAAATGAACTTTGAAAAATCAAGAGAATGTAACTGTGACAAGGATAAACCACGACAAGAGACTACTGAAATACTCCAACTCTTGCATTTCAATGAAAGAAATTCAAAATGAACTTTGAAAAATCCAGAGAATGTAACTGTTACAAGGTAAAGCACAACAAAACACTACTGAAATATTCCAACTCTTGCATTTCAACGGAGCACAATTCAAAATGAACTTTGAAAAATTAAGAGAATGTAACTGTGACAAGGTAAACCACGACAAGACACTACTGAAATATTCCAACTCTTGCATTTCAACGAAAGAAATTCAAAATGAACTTTGAAAAATAAAGAGAATGTAACTGTGACAAGGTAAAGCAACAAAAAACATTACTGAAATATTCCAACTCTTGCATTTCAAAGAAAGAAATTCAATATGAACTTTGAAAAATCAAGGGAATGTAAGTGTGACAAGGTAAACCACAACAAAACACTAATGAAATAATCTAACTCTTGCATTTCAAAATGAACTTTGAAAAATTAAGAGAATGTAACTGTGACAGGGTAAGCCACGACGAAACACTACTGACATATTCCAACTCTTGCATTTCAACGAAAGATATTCAAAATGAACTTTGTAAAATCTAAAGAATGTTTCTGTGACGTGGTAAACCAAGAAAGATACTACTTAAATATTCTAAATCTTGTATTTAAACGAAAGAAATCCAAATTCGAATTTGAAAAATACAGAGAATGTAAGTATCAGAAGGTAAACCAAAGCAAAACACTACTGAAATAATCCAATTCCTGCACTTGAAGTAAGGAAATTCAAAATGAACTTTGAAAAATTATGAGAGTAGAACTCTGACAAGGTAAATCTCGACAAAACACTATTGAAATAATCCAACTCTTGCATTTCATCTAAAGAAAGTCAAAAAAGATATTTGAAAAATCAAGATAGTTTAACTGTGACAACGTAAACTATAACAAAACACTACCGAAATATTCCAATTGTTGCATTTCGACGAGAGAAATTCAAAATGAAATTCGAAAAATCATTAGAATGTAACTGTGACAAGGTAAATCACGACAAAACACTATTGAAATAATCCAACTGTTGCATTTCAATGAAAGAAATCCAAAATGAACTTTGAAAAATCAAGAGAATGTTACTGTGACAAAGTAAACCACGACAAAACGCTACTGAAATATTCCAACTCTTGCATTTCAAGGAAAAAAATCCAAAATGAACTTTGAAAAATCAAGAGAATGTAACTGTGACAAGGTAAAGCAGAACAAAACACTACTGAAATATTCCAACACTTGCATTTCAACGAAAGAAGTTAAAAATGAACTTTGAAAACTCAAGAGAATGTAACTGTGACTAGGTAAAGCACAATAATACACTACTGAAATATTCCAACTCTTGCATTTCAACGAAAGAAATTCAAAATGAACTTTGAAAAATTAAGAGAATATAAGTGTTACAAGATAAACCATGAAGAAACACAACTGAAATATCACAACTTTTTCATCTCAACGAAAAACATCCAAAATGAAATTTGAAAAATCAAGAGAATGTAACTGTGACAAGGTAAAACATAACAAAACGCTACTGAAATATTCTAACTCTTGCATTTCAACGAAAGAAATCCAAAAAAGAATTTTGAAAAATCATGAGAATGTAACTGTGACAAGGTAAACCACGACAAAACACTACCGAAATATTCAAAGTCTTGCATTTCGAGGAAAAAAATCAAAAATGAACTTTGAAAAATTAAAAGAATGTAACTGTGACAAGGTAAACCACGACAAAACACTACTGAAATATTCGAAATCTTGAATTTGACTGAAGAATCATAAAAGGACCTTCGAAAAGTATAGAAAATTGAATTTTTGTATATAAAACCAGTACAAAACACTACTGAAATATTCCGACTGTTGCATTTCACGGCTAACCATAAAATTGAACTTTGTAAAATCAAGAGAATTTAACTGTGACGAGGTAAAGCATGACAAAACACTATTGAAATATTCAAACTCTTGCATTTCAACGAAAGAAATCAAAAATGAGCTTTGAAAAATCAAGAGAATGTAACTGTGACAAGGTAAACCATAACAAAACACTATTGAAATATTCCAACTCTTGCATTTCAATGAAAGAAACCTAAAATGAACTTTGAAAAATCAAGAGATCGTAACTTTGACATGGTAAATCACGACAAAACACTACTGAAATATTCCAACTCTTGCATTTCAAGGAAAGAAATCCAAAATAAACTTTGAAAAATCAAGAGAATCTAACTGTGAAAAGGTAAACCACGACAAAACACTACTGAAATAATCAAGCTCCTTCATTTCAATGAATGGAATCCAAAATGAAATCTGTAAAATCGAGAAAATCTAAATTTAATAAGGTAAACCACACCTAAACATATTTCGGCAATAGAAGTCCACGATAATGTATGTAAACTCCCGAGAGTGTCGTGGTAGAACGAGAATCCATAAGGAAAAATAACTGAAATAAACCAACTCTATCATTTAAACGACATAAATTCAATATGAAAATTGACACATAAAGGGAATGTCGCTGTTACAAGTTAAAAAATGACATAAAGCTACTGAAATATTACAAATCTTTCATTTCACGGAAGAAATTCAAACTGAACTTTAAAAAATACAACGAATGTTACATTGACAAGGTAAACCACGACAAAACACTACTGAAATATTCCAACTCTTGCATTTCAACGAAAGAAATTGAAAATGAACTTTGAAAAATTAAGAGAATGTAACTGTGACAGGGTAAACCACGACAAGACACTAGTGAAATATCCAACTCTTGCATTTCAACGAAAGAAATCCAAAACGAACTTTGAAAAATCAAGAGAATGTAACTGTGACAAGGTAAAGCACAACAAGACATTACTGAAATATTCCAACTCTTGCATTTCAACGAAAGAAATTCAAAATGAACTTTGAAAAATCAAGAGAATGTAACTTTGACAAGGTAAACCACAACAAAAAACTACTGAAATAATACAACACTTGCATTTCAACGAAGTAAATACAAAATGAACTTTGGAAAATCATAAGAATGAAACTTTGACAATGAAAATCACGACAAAACACTACTGAAATAATCCAACTCTTTCATTTCAAAGAAAGAAATTCAAAATGAACTTTGAAAAATTAAGAGAATGTAATTGTGACATGGTAAACCATGACAAAACACATAACAAAACTCTTGCATTTCAAGGAAAGAAATCCAAAATGAACTTAAAAAAATTAAAGAATGTAACTGCGACATTGTAAACTGTGACAAAACGCTACTGAAATATTCCAATTCTTGCATTTCAACGAAAGAAATCCAAAATGAACTTTCAAAAATTAAGAGAATGTACATGTGTTAATAAAAAGCGCAACAAGACATTACTGAAATAATCAAACTCTTGCATTTCAACGAAAGAAATTCAAAACGAACTTTGAAAAATTACGAAAATTTAATTGTGACATGGTAAACCATGACAAAACACTACTGAAATATTCCAACTCTTATATTTCAACGAAAGAAATTCAAAAATGAACTTTGACAAATCTAGAGAATGTAACTGTGACAAGGTAAACCACAACAAAACACTACTGAAATATTCCAACTATTGAATTTTAACGAAAGAAATCTAAAAATGAACTTTGAAAAATCAAGAAAATGTAACTGTGACAAGGTAAACCAAGACAAAACACTACTGAAATATTCCAACTCTTGCATTTTAACGACAGAAATCCTAAATGAACTTTGAAAAATCAAGAGAATGTAACTGTGACAAGGTAAAGCACAACAAGAAACTACTGATATATACCAACTCTTGCATTTCAACGAAAGAAATACAAAATGAACTTTGAAAAATTAAGAGAATGTAACTGTGACAAGGTAAACCATGACAAAACACTACTGAAATATTCCAACTCTTGCATTTCACGAAAGAAATTCAAAATGAACTTTGAAAAATCAAGAGAATGTTACTGTGACAAGTTAAAGCACAACAAAACACTACTGAAATATTCCAGCTCTTGCATTTCACGAAAGAAATTAAAAATGAACTTTGAAAAATCAAGAGAATGTAATAGTGACAAGGTAAACCAAGACAAGCCACTACTGAAATATTCCAACTCTTGCATTTCAACGAAAAAAATCCAAAATGAACTTTGAAAATCAAGAGAATGTAACTTTGACAAGGTAAACCACGACAAGACACTACTGAAATATTCCAACTCTTGCATTTCAACGAAAGAAATTCGAAATAAACTTTTAAAAATCAAGAAAATTTAAGTGTGGCATGATAAACCATGATAAACCAGAACTGAAATACTTCAGCTCCTGCATATTAATGACAGAAAATCAAAAATAGCTATGGAAAATCCAGAGAATGTAAGTGTGACAAGGTAAACCACGACAAAACACAACTGAAATATTCCAACCCTTGCATTTCAACGAAGAAATCCAAAAATGAACTTTGAAAAATCAAGAAAATGTAAGTGTGACAAGGTAAAGCACGATAAAACACAACTGAAATAATTAAATTCTTGCATTTCAACTAAACAAATCCAAAATGAACTTGGAAAAATCAAAAGGATATAACTTTGAGTTTGTAAACCACACCAAAACACATCCGAAATAATCTAACTCTTGCATTTCACGAAAGAAATTCAAAATGAACTTTGAAAAATCAAGTGAATGTAACTGTGAAATGGTAAACCACGAAAAAACACTACTGAAATATTCCAACTCTAGCATTTCATGAAAGATAATCCGAACGTACTCTGAAAAACCAAGAGAATGTAGCTCTGACAAGGTAAACAACAAAACACTACTGAATTATTCAAACTCTTGCATTTCACGAAACAAAATCAAAATGAACTTTAAAAATCAAGAGAATTTAACTGGGACAAGGTAAACCACAACAAGACACTACTGAAATATTCCAACTCTTGCATTTCAACGCAAGAAATTCAAATGAACTTTGAAAAATCAAGAGAATGTAACTGTGAAACGGTAAACCACGACAAGACACTACTGAAATATTCCAACTCTTGCATTTTAACGAAAGAAATTCAAAATGAAGTTTGAAAAATTAAGAGAATATAAGTGTGACAAGATAAACCATGACGAAACACTACTGAAATATTCCAACTATTTCATTTCAACGAAAAACATTCAAAATGAACTTTTAAAAATCAAGAAAATGTAACTCTGATAAGGTAAACCATAACAAAATGCTATTGAAATAATCCAACTCTTTTAATTCAACAAAAGAAATTAAAAAACGACCTTTTAAAAGTAATGAAAGTTTACCAGTGACAAAGTAAAACCCTACAAAACACTACCGAAGCAGTCAAAGTCTTGCATATCGAGTAAAGAAATCAAAAATTAAATTTGAAAAATCAAGAGAATGTAGCTGTGACAAGGTAAACCACGACAAAACACTACTGAAATATTGTAACTCTTGCATTTCAAGGAAAGAAATCCAAAATGAACTTAGAAAAAATAAAAGAATGTAACTGTGACAAGGTAAACCATGACAAAACACTACTGAAATATTCCAACTCTTGCATTTCAACGAAAGAAATCCAAAATGAACTTTCAAAAATTAAGAGAATGTAACTGTGACAAAGTAAACCACAACAAAACACTACTGAAATATTCCAACTTTTGCATTTCAACGAAAGAAATTCAAAACGAACTTTGAAAAATTACGAAAATGTAATTGTAACATGGTAAACCATGACAAAACACTACTGAAATAATCCAACTCTTGCATTTCAACGAAACAAATTCAAAATGAACTTTGAAAAATCATGAGAATGTAACTGTGACAAGGTAAACCATAACAAAACACTACTGAAATATTCCAACTCTTTCATTTCAAAGAAAGAAATACAAAAATGAACTTTGAAAAATAAAGAGAATTTAACTGTGACAAGATAAATCATGACAAAACACTACCGAAATATTCCAACTCTTGCAATTCAACAAAAGAAATCCTAAATGAACTTTGAAAAATCAAGAGAATTTAACTGTGACAAGGTAAAGCACAACACGACACTATTGAAATATACAAAATCCCACATTGCAACGAGAGAAATTCAAACTGAGAATTTAAATACTAAAAGCCTGTAAATATAAAAAGGTAAACCACAACAAAGCACTTATGAAATAATCCAACTCTCGCATTTCACAAAACAAATCCAAAATAAACCTTTAAAAATCAAGAGAATGTAACTGTGACAAGGTAAACCACGACAAAACACTACTGAAATATTCCAACTCTTGAATTTCAACTAAATAAATCCAAAATGAAGTTCTAAATCTCAAGGGCATGTAACACGGGCAATGAAACGATTGACAAAAAACAGCGAAAGGAATCCATCTGGTTCATTTGCACTAAAAAAATCCAAAATGAACTTTGAAAAATCCATATAATATAACAGCGACATTGTAAACCACTACAAAACACAACGGAAATATACCAACTCTTGCATTTCAACGAAAGAAATTCAAAATTAACTTTTAAAAATCAAGAGAATGTAACTGTAACAAATTAAACCACAACAAAACACTACTAATATATTCTACCTCTTTCATTTTAAAGAAAGAAATTCAAAATAAACTTTGAAAAATCAAGAGAATTTAATTGTGACATGGTAAACCATGATAAACCACAACTGAAATAATCCGGCTCTTGCATTTCAATGAAAGAAACTCAAAATGAACTTTGAAAAATCATGAGAATGTAACTTTGACAAGGTAAACCATAACAAAACACTACTGAAATATTCCAACTCTTGCATTTCAACGAAAAAATCCAAAAATTAACTTTGAAAAATCAAGAAACTGTAACTGTGACAAGGTAAACCACGACAAAACACTACTGAAATATTCCAACTCTTGCATTTCAACGACAGAAATCCTAAATGAACTTTGAAAAATCAAGAGAATGTAACTGTGACAAGGAAAAGCACAACAAGAAACTACTGATATATTCCAACTCTTGCATTGCAACGAGAGAAATTCAAAATAAACTTTGAAAAATTAAGAGAATGTAACTGTGACAAGGTAAACCATGACAAAACACTACTGAAATATTCCAACTCTTGCATTTCACGAAAGAAATTCAAAATGAACTTTGAAAAATCATTAGAATGTAACTGTGACAAGGTAAACCATGACAAGACACTACTCAGATATTCCAACTCTTGCATATCACGAAAGAAATCCAAAATGAACTTTGAAAACTCAGGATAATGTAACTGTGACAAGGTGAAACAATACAAAACACTACTAAAATTATCCAGCTCTTGGATTACAAGGAAAGAAATTCGAACTGAACTTTGAAAATCATGAGAATGTAACTGTGACAAGGTAAACCACGACAAAACACTACTGAAATATTCTAACTTTAGCATTTCAATGAAAGAAATTCAAAATGAACTTTGAAAAATTAAGAGAATGTAACTGTGATAAGGTAAACCATGATAAAACACTACTAAAATATTCCAACTCTTGTATTTCAACGAAAGAAATCCAAAAATGAACTTTGAAAAATCAATAGAATGTAACTGTGACAAGGTAAACCACGACAAAACACTACTGAAATATTCCAACTCTTGCATTTAACGAAAGAAATTCAAAAGGAACTTTGAAAAATCAAGAGAATGTAACTTTGACATGGTAAACCACGACAAAACACTACTGAAATATTCCAACTCTTGCATTTCAACGAAGAAATCCAAAAATGAACTTTGAAAAATCAAGAAAATGTAACTGTGACAAGGTAAACCACGACAAGACACTACTGAAATATTCCAACTCTTGCATTTAACGAAAGAAATTCAAAAGGAACTTTCAAAAATCAAGAGAATGTAACTTTGACATGGAAAACCACGACAAAACACTACTGAAATATTCCAACTGTTGCATTTCAAGAAAGCAATTCAAAATGAACTTTGAAAAATCAAGAGAATGTAACTTTGACAAGGTAAACCATAAAAAAACACTACTGAAATACTCCAACCCTGGCATTTCAACGAAGAAATCAAAAAATGAACTTTGAAAAATCAAGAAAATGTAACTGTGACAAGGTAAACCACGACAAAACACTACTGAAATATTCCAACTCTTGCATTTTAACGACAGAAATCCTAAATGAACTTTGAATAATCAAGAGAATATAACTGTGACAAGGTAAAGCACAACAAGAAACTACTGATATATTCCAACTCTTGCATTGCAACAAGAAAAATTCAAAATAAACTTTGAAAAATTAAGAGAATGTAACTGTGACAAGGTAAACCACGACAAAACACTACTGAAATATTCCAAATCTTGCATTTCACGAAAGAAATACAAAATGAAATTTTAAAAATCAAGAGAATGTATATGTGACAAGTTAAACCAAGACAGGAAACTACTTAAATATTCCAACTCTTGCATTTCACGAAAGAAATTCAAAATGAACTTTGAAAACTCAAGAGAATGTAATTGTGACAAGGTAAAGCACAACAAGACACTACTGAAATATTCCAACTCTTGCATTTCAACGAAAAAAATCCAAAATGAACTTTGAAAAATCAATATAATGTAAATGTGATAAGGTAAATAATGACGAGACACTACTGAAATATTCCAACTCTTGCATTTCAACGAAAGAAATTCAAAATAAACTTTGAAAAATTAAGAGAATGTAAATGTGACAAGGTAAACCACGACAAAACACTACTGAAATATTCCAAATCTTGCATTTTAACGAAAGAAATTCAAAATTAACTTTGAAAAATCAAGAGAATGTAACTGTGACAAGGTAAATCATAACAAAACACTACTGAAATATTCCAACTCTTGCATTTCAACAAAAGAAATCCAAAAATTAACTTTGAAAAATCAAGAGAATGTAACTGTGACAAGGTAAACCACCACAAAATACTACTGAAATATTCGAAATCTTGCATTTCACGAAAGAAATTCAAAAGAAACATTGAAAAATCAAGAGAATGTAATTTTGTCATGGTAAACCATGACGAATCACTAGTGAAATAGTCCATTTCTTTAGTTTCACTAAATGAATTACAAATAAACTTTTGAAAATAAATAGACTTTAAGTGTTTCAAGATTAAGAACAACAAAAAACTTCTTAAGTATTCAAGCCCTTGCGCTTAGACGAAATAAATCCAAAATGAATTATGAAAATTTAACAAAGTTTCAAATTGACAAGGTAAACCACAACAAGACACAACGGAAATATTCCAATTTTTGCATTTCAAGGAAAGAAATCCAAAAATAACTTAGAAAAATATAGAGAATTTAACAGTGACAATGTAATGCACAACAAGACGCTACTGAAATATTCCAGCTCCTGCATTTCAACGAAAGAACTCCAAAATAAATTTTGAAAAATCAAGAGTATGTAACTCTGACAAGGTAAACCACAACAAAATACTACTGAAATATTCCAACTCTTGCATTTAAACGAAAGAAATCCAAAAGTAACTTTGAAAATTCAAGAGAATGTAACTGTGACAAGATAAAGCACAACAAGACACTACTGAAATATTCCAACTCTTGCATTTCAACAAAAGAAATCCAAAATAAATTTTGAAAAATCATGAGAATGTAACTGTGACAAGGTAAATCACGACAAAACACTACTTAAATATTCCAACTCTTGCATTTCAACGAAAAAAATTCAAAATGAATTTTGAAAAATTAAGAGAATGTAACTGTGATAAGGTCAACCATGACGAAACACTACTGAAATATTCAGAATCTTGCATTTCAACGAAAGAAATTCAAAATGAACTTAACTGTTTATAAGAATGTAACTGTGACAAGGTAAACCATAACAAAACACTACTGAAATATTCCAACTCTTGCATTTCAACGAAATAAATCCAAAATGAACTTTGAAAAATCAAGAGAATGTAGCTGTGACAAGGTAAACTACGACAAAACCCTACTGAAATATTCCAACTATTGAATTTCAAGGAAAGAAATTCAAAATGAACTTTGAAAAATTAAAAGGATGAAACTGTGACAAGGTAAACCACTACAAAAAACTACTGAAATATTCCAACTCTTGCATTTCACGAAAGAAATTCAAAAGGAACTTTGAAAAATCAAGAGAATGTAACTGTGACACGGTAAACCACGACAAAACAATACTGAAATATTCCAACTCTTGCATTTCAACGAAAGAAATTCAAAATGAACTTTGAAAAATCAAGAGAATGTAACTGTGACAAGGTAAACAATAAAACACTATTGAAATATTCCACCTCTTGCATTTCACGAAAGAAATTCAAAATGAACTTTGAAAACTCAAGAGAATGTAACTGTGACAAGGTAAACCACGACAAGAAAATACTGAAATATTCCAACTCTTGCAATTCAACGACAGAAAACCAAAATTAACTTTTAAAAAAAAGGAGAATGTAACTGTGACAAGGTGAAGCACGACAAGACATTACTGACATATTCCAGATCTTTCATTAAATTGAAAAAAATCGAAAATGAAATTTGGAAAATCATGAGTTCATAACTTTGACATGTTAAACCACGACAAAACACTACTTAAATAATCCAACTATTGCATTTCAAGGAAAGAAATCCAAAATGAACTTTGAAAATTCAAGAGAATGTTACTGTGACAAGATAAAGCACAACAAGACACTACTGAAATATTCCAACTCTTGCATTTCAACGAAAGAAATCCAAAATGAATTTTGAAAAATCAAGAGAATGTAACTGTGACAAGGTATACCACGACAAGACACTACTGAAATATTCAACACTCTTGCATTTCAACGAAAGAAATTCAAAATGAACTTTGAAAAATTAAGAGAATGTAACTGTGACAAGGTCAACCATGACGAAACACTACTGAAATATTCAAACTCTTGCATTTCAACGAAAGAACTTCAAAATGAAGTTTGAAAAATCAAGAGAATGTAACTGTGACAAGGTAAACCATAACAAAACACTACTGAAATATTCCAACTCTTGTATTTCAATGAAAGAAATCCAAAAAAGAATTTTGAAAAATCATGAGAATGTAGCTGTGACAAGGTAAACCACAACAAAACACTACTGAAATATTCCAACTATTGCATTTCAAGGAAAGAAATCCAAAATGAACTTTGAAAAATAAAGAGGATGTAACTGTGAAATGGTAAACCACGACAAAACACTACTGAAATATTCCAACTCTTGCATTTCACGAAAAAAATTTAAAAGGAACTTTTAAAAATCAAGATAATGAAAATATGACATGGTAAACAACGACAAAACACTACTTAAATATTCCAACTCTTGCATTTAAAGAAATAAACTCAAAATGAACTTTTAAAAATCAATAGAATGTAAATACTACAAGTTAAAAAACAAGAAAACACTACTGAAATATTCCAACTCTTGCATTTCAACGAAAGAAATTCAAAATGAACTTTGAAAAATCAAGAGAATGTAACTGTGACAAGGTAAAGCTCAACAAAACATAACGAAAATATTTCAGTTTGTTCATTGAAACGTAAGAAATACAAAATTACCATAGAAAAAATCGATAGGATTTAACTGTTACAATTAAAACCATTACAAGACACAGATGAAATAATTAAACTCTCTCATTTAAACGACAGAAAATAAAACTAAAATATGAAGAATCAAAGGAATGTATCTGCGAAATGGTAATCAAAGACAAAACACTACTGAAATATTCCAACTCTTGCTTTTCAACGAAAGAAATTCAAAATGAACTTTGAAAAATTAAGAGAATATAACTGTGACAAGTTAAACATATAGAGAACACTACTAAAATATTCTCACTTTTGCTTTTTAGGGAAAGAAATCCAAAATTAGCTCTCAAAAATAAAGAGATTGTAAGAGTGACAAGGTCAAATACAACAAGAAACTACTGAAATCATCAAACTCCTAAATTTTAATGCAAAAAATTCAAAATGAACTATGAAAAACCATGAGAATGTAACTGTGACATGGTAAACCACAACAAAACACTACTGAAATATTCTAACTCTTGCATTTCAACGAAAGAAATTCAAAATGAACTTTGAAAAATCACGAAAATGTAATTGTGACATGGTAAATCATGACAAAACACTACTGAAATATTCCAACTCTTGCATTTCAAGGAAAGAAATTCAAAATGAACTTTGAAAAATCATAAGAATGTAACTGTGACAAAGTAAACCACGAAAAAACACTACATAAATATTCCAACTCTTTCATTTCATCAATTGAAATCCAAAAATGAACTTCGGAAAATCTACAAAATTTAACTGTAATGAGGTAAACAATAACAAGAAACTACGGAGATATTCCAACTCTTGCATTTCACGAAAGATATCCAAAATAAACTTTGAAAAATTAATAGAATGTAACTGTTACAAGGTAAATCACTACAAGAAACTACCTAAATATTCCAACTCTTTCATTTCAACGAGAGAAATTCAAAGTGAACTTTGAAAAACCAAGAGAATGTAGCTGTGACAAGGTAAACCACGACAAAACACTACTGAAATAATCCAACTCTTAAATTTCAATGAAAGAAATTCAAAATGAACATTGAAAAATCAAGAGAATGTAGCTGTGACATGGTAAACCACGACATAACACTACTGAAATATTCCAACTCTTGAATTTCAAGTAACTAAATTAAAAATGAGCTTTGAAAAATAAAGAGAATGTGACTCTGACAAGGTAAACCACGATAAAATGCTACTGAAATATTCAAACTCTTGCATTTCACGAAAGAAATTCAAAATGAACTTAGAAAAAATCAAGTGAATGTAACTGTGACATGGTAAACCACGACAAAACACTACTGAAATATTCCAACTCTTGCATTTCACTAAAGAAATCCAAAATGAACTTTTAAAAATCAAGAGAATGTAACTGTGACAAGGTAAACCATAACAAAACACTACTGAAATATTCCAACTCTTGCATTTCAAAAAAAAAAGAAAAAAATATCATGTTAAAAAAAATGAGGGGGGGGGGGGTAAAAAGTTGGAGGGGAGGGGCCCCCTTGGAGTTTGGGGATAAAGGACCTTTGGAGGGTTGAAGTCCCTGGTGGTTAGGGTCGTTGGTGCTTATGATCCATGATGGTTCATACTCATTTATTCCTCACTACTTGACCTGTAAGGATTTCTATGGATTGTTCTGAATTTCTTTATTAAAATTCTTTTCTTGCCATCTTCATCTCTCTTAGTATCAACTTTTTATTATAATATAACGTTAGACCATATTTTAAACTGACAACACTGTTCAAACGCCACTTGTGTATTATACAGAACACATCGAAGAAGTAAAGCTATCCATTATTAAAATTCTTTTCTATCCATCTACATCTCTCTTAGCATCAACTTTTTAGTATACTATATTGTTAAACTCTATTTTAAATTGACAACACTGTTCAAACGCCACTTGTGTATTATACAGAACACATCGAAGAAGTAAAGCGTAGTACTCACTCTCTTTGAAAAGGTGTAGAGCTTCCATAGAATCCAAACTATCATATCTACGGAATCGCCGTTAAACCTTCTTCATGATATTAAACCAATAAGGAAGAAAAGAGTAGTGGCTATAGCAGTGCTAGAATTCCATATTAGCATTCTACTAATAAACTCACATTTTCCGGAATCTGTAAATGTTTTTCAAAAAGCTGGTTTCGTATTTCCATCATTTCAAGCAATTCTGTGGTCACCCATGGCTTTCTTGGCTCATTTTTTTTTTTCCTCATTTTCCTCAGAGGACAAGACACCTCATATATCGGTAAGAGAATATTCATAAACCTGTCGAACGCATTAATTGCATTTCGCTCTTCGCTAACTTCATCCCATGCTATAGTACTAACTTGCTCTTTCAGCTTTCTCAAGTTATTATTTCTCATATCTTTATAAACTCTCTTACTTAGGTTTTTAGCCGAAGGTTTAATACAATTTATCATACAAACAATCGGGAGGTGGTCAGAAGTAGGTTGAAGGAGAACATCACAGAATGCTTGCCTCAATAGATTTGAAGAAACGAATATGTTATCAATTAATGTTGCCAACTGAGCAGTGATACGGGAAGGAATCAGATTCACTGGGAAAAAATCATGAGATAATGCAAGATTTAAAAATTCTAAATTAAAACTGTTTAAATTCAATAAATAAAAGTTGAAATCACCCAGAATAACGCACTCTGATCGACTAGACTGGACCCTACTTAAAAACTGACCAAACTCCTGAAAAAATTCCTCCGGATGAGCACCAGGGGGTCTATAAACCAGGCAAACAATTAACTTTTTACCATTATCTATTTCAATCTCAATAAAAAAATCTCAATCTTACCTTCATTCGATATATAAAGGTCCTCCCTTTCCGTAAAATTCAATCCCTCTGCTACCAAAAATGCAAGTCCCCCGTTCCCCATTGACTGCCGCGACTTTGATATCAGTTGGTAACCTGCAAAACAGTAGGAAGAGAGAAGACTATGCATACTCAAAAATGATTCACAGTAAACAGTAAACAGTAAAATTCACAAATTCCTAAAACATATATCACACTATCAATATAACTTAAAAACTGAACAATTTCTTCAAAAGCCGACGTTATGTGGCAATTCCATTGAGCAACACACAAACTATTCATCTCTTTTTTAATTTGACCAAACTCTTTAAAACAAACGTAGCGGCTAGGACGCAGGGGCGTTGGGCATTCATCAGCTCGATCTTGAAATAAAGACCTATCTGATGTGATAAAACATCATCAACTGAGAGCGAATTTTTTTCAAGCAACTCTAACTGAGGTATTGGGAGTAGGCCAACCATAAAAAAAGTAAAAAAAAAACACGATCTTGTTTTCTTCATTAGGGATAAAACCCATACATAAACTGGAAAAAAGGAAATAGGAATAATTGAATAATAATAATAATAATAAGAATGAATAAACACATAGAAAGACTCAAACTAAAATACAAAAACAGGACACTCAATCACGGTCGAAAATGTCATTCACAGACGAAAGTCTATGAGCAGAAGTTGCATTCTCCGGACGGACATAAATCCGACCTTGGTTTGACCAAACAAACTTGTTGCCGTATTTTGCCCTTGCAGCATTCAACAATTCTCTTTTTTTCTTTGTTAGGTTCTCCGCCACAAGAATTTTTGTGTTCACAAGTTTTTTTTGCAAACAAAAACTTTCACAGCTGTCTGGCGGTCTTTAAACTTCACTAAAACTGGAGCAATTTTATCAGAGCGGCTATCATCAGAGTTCAGCCGAAACCTATGCAAAGATATAACATCGCTATCAGCAAGATCTGAGAACGCCATCTTATTGCGTATAACATTCATTGTTGCATCTTTTACTTCAACGCCGGGGGGTTGCTTGACACCACTGAACAGTAGTATATCCAGTCTCAACTCTTGGTCAGCATCATCAAGCTTGGTTTCAACTCTAGCAACTCCATTTTCAAGTAATTCCAGTTGATTTTGAGATATTTTCAGGTCTTTTTCATTCCTGTCAAATCTCGGAATAAATTCCAATATTATTGCATCGTGAACTACGCCAATTATCTTTTCAATTTCAGCTGCGGATGGTGTGGTCGAGGGGTGAATTTTAAGTGCTTCGTTAACTTTCTGCGCAATAGCCTGTTTCATATTTTCTTTTGTTACTGCTACATCTTTAAGAGTTCGCTCAATAAGTCCCAAAGTATCTGAACTTGTAACCGAATTTTTATAAACAAGCGGGCTAAGAGCAAGTTCCTCAAAAGCGCCTTTAACTCCCTTTCCAACTTTTTTCATAGCTTCGGTTTTGTTTGATTCGATATTTTTAAATTTTGTTCCAAAACCATTTCAACTTCATGCGATCCGTAGCAAAATACTTGGTACTTACATCGACCTGATTTATCTGCGACACAACGGAGAATTCTGACTGGTCATAAAGGATATCTCGCAAAACTTGCCAGGGCAAGTTCATCATCCTGAAACAAGGGCATCACGGCTTCGAAGAAAAGGCAGGAAAAACAAAAAGAAAAAAGACAGGAAATAGACTTATCTTATACGTGGGCAGGCCCACGGCTGCAGTGGCTATCAACTCTATGGAAAAATGGCCCAGTGATCCATGGAACCTGCTAAGCTTCACCACCGTTTTCTGACATCCCAGTTCACGAAAAGTAAATATCCAATCAGCAATTATCCAATATCAAATTCACCAAAAGCTTCAAGAAAAATATCCACTTTTCGCCAAAAGTCTATCACCAACGAATTAATTGATAAACATAGGACAGGATTATACATCACTATAATCCCAAGCCAATTGTTGTTACGAAATTCACTGATTTTATAATGTTCATAAGATATCTAATTTTAGATTTTAGATGTGTTTGCTCTGAACTCTGAAATAAGACCCAGAAAATAAGTTAAAGGAACATAGTTAAAAAAAAACTACGTCACTAAAAAACTAAGTTAAAAAAAGTAAGTTAAAAAAGTAAAAAAAAAACTACCTAACCTAAGCGACTCATAGGGGAGGCACGTTCATTGATCTATAAGTTAGTATGTCTTTATAAGAACAATTTATATCTATAGACATGTTAGTTCGGTTGGGTAGTGCGTCAATCCATTATGCTTGGGAGACCCTAGTTCAAATCCCACAGCAGTCAAATCTTCTGAAGTCGTCGCTTTTGTTTTGCAATATTGCTTACATAATAATTTGTCGACTCCAATAGAGTAATTAGCAGCTACTCAACTTTGTGCAATGAAGCGTAAACACGGTGGAATTTATTACGGCTGGGAGCATGATGCATGGCACCACTCCTACCTTTGTTTTATCTTTGTCGCTGTTGAAAAAGCACGGTGGAAAGTTCACCGTTGCTTTGAAAGGGTCTTTCCTATTTTGCTTTCAGTTTTAATTTTAAGGTTTGGTGTTTATTTCATCTTTTGAATTTGTATCTGTATTTTCTTATTGCTTGCACTGAAGACGGCCAAGCGGAGATCTCGACCAAAATACTTGCATAGTCCTCCTCGTGTTTATCACGGGCTGTTATTATCCTCATTTCTCTTTTCTTTACGATTTTCTCTCCTGTCAAAATTAGCCAGTCTGGTCTCAGAAATAATTTTTTGATAGTAATTTACGGCTGTTTTACGTTAGAAAATTATTTGACTTAATATCTCTTTATCTGTGGTTTAATGTAGCTCATTTCTTTTCTTTAGAAAAATTTTGAAACTTCCTTTAGAAATATCTTTTTCCGAAAATTTTTCGTTGAAAAAGTTTTTGAATTTAATCAAACAGTTAATTCGTGGTAACGAACTGTCAGCGACCCGGCTCAATAGTATCCATAACTCTAAAAAATGGAATTTTTTATACAAATAAATACATTAAAAAAAATAAGATTTTTATGCTGATTAAAAATATATAAGTTTCATCAAGCTCAGTCTTACCCATAAAAAGTTAAGCGCCTGATAAAATTTGCCTTATTTTCGAAAAAAGGGGGAAACGCCCCGTAAAAGTCATATAACTCTAATCATACCATCAGATTCAGCGTATCAGAGAAACCTACTATAGAAGTTTCAATCTCCTATCTACAAAAATGTGGAATTTTGTATTTTTTTCTAGAAGACAGATCACGGATGCGTGTTTATTTCTCTTTTTTTTGTTATTTTTTCCATTGATGACCGTATCATTCCGTAGGAAGATCTTTCCATGGAGGGAATTTTTATGGGGGAAGGGACAATGCTATGAAGGGGGCGCTGGATTTTCCAGCACTAAAACGATCGTTATAAAACGATCGTTATTAAACGATCAGAAATTAAATAAAAAACTATGATTTTTTCAACTGAAAGTAAGGAGCAACATCAAAACTTGAAACGAACAAAAATTATTACATTTGTGATTGAGTTTGCCCTCTAGTCATTAACTCGCTCTTTACGCTATTTTTTTTTTTTTTTTTTGCAGTTTCATCAGAGCTATTTATTCTAACTAACGGTCTTTGTGATTAAGGGGTCATTCTTAAAGAATCGGACAAAATTTGAACTTTAGCGTAAGGAGCGAGATATTGAGTAGGGGTTGAACTCCCTAATAAACGTAATACAAATATATGAATATAGAAGTTCATTACTTAAGTTAATTCGTATGCTCTTTTTAAGTGACCAAAAAAAATGGAGGGCAACTAGGCCCCCTCCCACGCTCATTTTTTTCCCAAAGTCAGCGGATCAAAATTTTGAGATAGCCATTTTGTTTAGCATGATCGAAAATATTATAACTATGTCTTTAGGATGACTTAACCCCCTGAATCCCCCAGGAGGAGGGCTGAAAGTTATGAACTTTACCCAATGTTAACATCTAGTAGGCTATTGGTTATTGGGTCCCGGCTCAATGGTAACCGAAACTATAGAAAACGGTTATTTTGATACAAACAGATATATCAAAAGAATTGGAGGTTAATGCTGATTTCAAATATATAAGTTTCATTAAGTTTAACCCTACCCATCAAAAGTTACCTGCCTGAGGAAATTTGGCTGATTTTGGAAAAAAGGGGAGAGACCCCCTAAAAGTTATAGAACCTTAATGAAAATCACACCATCATATTTCGCATATCAGACAACCCAATTGTAGAGGTTTCAAGCTCATATCTACAAAAATGTGGAATTTTCCCTTTTTTGCCAGAAGAAAGATCACGGGTGCGTGTTTATTTTTATTTTTTTTCCCAGGGGTGATCGTATCGAACCAGTGGTCCTAGAATATCGTGGGAGGGCTCATTGGATTGGAAATTAAAAGTTCTAGTGCCCTTTTTAAGTGACCAAAAAAAATGGAGGGCAACTAGGCCCCCTCCCACGCTCATTGTTTACCCAAAGTCACCTGATCAAAATTTGTAGATAGCCATTTTGTTCAGCATGTTCGAAAGTATTATAAATATGTCTTTTAGGATGACTTAACCCCCCGAAGTTCCCGGGAGGAGGGCTGAAAGTTATGAACTTTACCCAATGTTAACATATAGTATTGGTTATTTTGAAGTATACAGTACAGACGTTTCAGGGGATATGTTTCCTGGTAGTGAGGGGGGGGGGGGGGGGGTCGGGCAGGGACGTATGCAGGGAGGGGGCCTCCGGGCCCGGACCCCCCCGAAATCTCACGATTTTTTATTTTCCCATAATTTTCTAATTTTTCTCACAGAATAATGGGTTTGAACGATTTGCCCCCCTCCCGAAACAAATTGCTCCCCCCAGAAACAAATTCCTGCGTACGTGCCTGGGGTAGGGGGTCATGTAGGAGGATCTTTCCATGAAGGTAGTTTTCATGGGGGAAGGGACATTGCTATGAAGGGGACGCCGGACTTCCCAGCATTATTTAAAAAAAGATCAGAAATTAAATATAAAAAAACAAGTTTTTCAGCTGTAACAGCAGCAACATCAAAACTTTAAACAAAAAGAAAATATTACATATATGATTGGCTTCACCCCCTAGTCAATACCTCACTCTTTAAGCCAGAGATTTTTTAGTACTTTCATAAGAGCTATTTATTCTAATTAACGGGGATCAAAATTCGAACTTTCGCTTAAAGAGCAAGGTATTGACTAGGGGGCGAACCCCCTAATATACGTATTAAAAATATATGAATATAGAAGTTCGTTACGTAAGTTAATTCGTAAGTTACGCATATTTATTAATAATAAAAACGTTCGTAAATAAAATGAAACAAGTTTCGAGAAAGCCATTTAACCAAATAAAAGTAGATTAATATGAAAATTTTGTTTTAATTATTCATGTACTGTGAGCCAAACCTGCATTTATTCAAAAACGTTCAAAAATTAAATAAAAAAACAGGTTTTTTTAACTGAAAGTAAGGAGCGACATTAAAACTTATAACGAACAGAAATTATTCCGTATACGAAAGGGGCTTTCCCCTCCTCAACGCCTCGCTCTTTACGCTAAAGTTTTTATTGTTTTAAAAATTAAAGTTGTGAGACAGAGTTAAACTTTAGCGTAAAGAGCGAGGCGTTGAGGAGGGGAAAGCCCCTTTCGTATACGGAATAATTTCTGTTCGTTTTAAGTTTTAATGTCGCTCCTTACTTTCAGTTAAAAAAACTTGTTTTTTTTATTTAATTAACAATATATGTCTCTTTGCTTTCAATATAGTTGCTGATATGAGGAGTATAGAATGGATATGGCAAGCCAAGAGGATTGAAAATTCAATAATTTTCCTTCTTTTAAATATGTATATTCAACGGACTGCTATTAACAATGATAATGGTATAGAAGTATTTCGGAGATCACACTGCGTTTTCATGACGTTAAAAAACAGTTCAAATAGAGATAAAATATTTTTAATAGACAGTCATAACTTTCACAAACAGTGATAAATTTCAGAAAAATACTAAATATTTCAGCCACATATGCATTGATCGTCATCAGTGGTAAAATTAACAAAAAGAATTAAAAACAATAGTTTATATACGAAAAAAAATTAAACTACATACTGTTTAATAATCTAATTATTGTCAAAGCAAAAGCAGAAGCTAGTCCCTTTTACCTTCTTGGATCCGGTTTATTAGCGTTGAATGAACTAACACTTGGATAGAGACTAACCATGTTGGGTTAATTGAACTTTATTCTTTTAGATTTTAATAGATTATCGTAGATAGAGTTCAGACCAAATTCACCCATGTGATGATTTAGAAATATATTCCTCAATAAAATTTTCTTAAAGTCTTAAAATTCTCGCAGAAACTCTTGAAATTAAGCAAATTCTATTCAGGAATATAGCTTTAAATCGTGACACGGGTGAATTTGGTTTGAACTCTATTTGCGATAATTTATTAAAAGTAAAGAATATGTTTTACCCATAGCAGACCACTACTTCTTCTTTCCCCGGCTACTGTACCGTAGCCATGTTGCAGTAGAATTCTAACATGAGATTTTTAGAAATTTCCAGGATGGCACTGCCTACATAAATATTTTTATTAAGGACAATGTTTCTTATTTTATTGAATAGTACCATGTCTGGGCCAATGATTGTAAAGTAAGAGTAGTTTGGATCGGCAATAATTCGAGCATAGTGTTTCCGGATTGGTCACAGCGTCACAACCAGTCCTATTGTGCACACTTTTGCACATTTTACCATAGGCCATATTTAAAATGAATTTATACATCACTTTTCGGACCTTTGTTTTTGCTTCAGAGCGTTTCTTGATAAAAGTGTCAACAAACGTTTTCAAGCAAGGTTTTTGACTAAATTGGAAGATTCTATGAATCTTTGTGACATTGAAACCGTTGTCGCACAGGTATTTTAATGCCAAATGACAATATTTTTCTTCGGCAAGTGGTCAGCAATAAGTTTTTTTTTAAGGTGTCCCATACATTTCCTCTTCCTCGACCGAACATCTGTTGCGAGGACTCAAAGAGTTCCTAGACACAGGTCTAATAATGCATGGAAAAACAAAATCCTTTACCGGATCATGAAGCTCCACTGGTATCCAGATGAGGAGAGGAAAAATAATATCGTATATTAAGACTAAATTCCTCGTAAATTTTGTCCATATTTTGACATACAATGCCCAACAAAGTTAGCACAACATTTGACAAATACAACTTGCAGTAGTCGAACCCATTTTTACACCCTCCCTCAACCAAACTTCTTTGGAAAAGCTGTATTCATCAGGAGTACACCTACGGTCGTGTAGACTGTCGTAAAACGACTCGATTGAGGGAATAGTCTCCTTGGCAAATCTCGACTTGGAGTTATAATGATCATAGCTCTCTCTCTCTCTCTCTCTCTCTCTCTCTCTCTCTCTCTCTCTCTATAGCTCTATATCTCTCTCTCTCTCTCTATCTCTCTTTGATTTCTCTCTGAATCTGAGTTTATTTTCATGATTTCCCTGTCATTTATTTAATCAAAGGTAGGTTAGCATCAACACCATTTATTAGTTCCTAATCTGAAGCGAAATAGTAAATATTTCTTTTCAAAATGGATATATATCCTACCTCTTTGTCTTTTAGATTTTACTTCTGAGATTTATATCCGCTGAATGGTGGGTGTATGTAAGGATGGTTGAAAATAAAATGCAATTAAATGCATAAACTCAACTGAATAGCAACAACTTATTTCTGCGACGGTACAAACCATTGATTTAATCTGCTGTATATTGGAACACTAATTATAACTTTGCATTTCCATGACATTCCTTCTTCAAGGTTATTAAATTAAAAAAGCTAGTTTTCTTAACTGAAAGTAAGGAGCGATATTAAAACTTAAAACGAACAGAAATTATTCCGTATTTGAAAGGGACTGTCCCGTCCTCAACGCCTCGCTCCTTACGCTAAAGTTTTTTTCTTATTGTAAAAAGTAAAGTTGTGAGACCGAGTCAAACTTTAGCGTAAAGAGCAAGGCGTTGAGAAGGGGACATCCCTTTTCATATACGGAATAATTTTTGTTAGTTTTAAGTTTTAATGTCTCTCCTTACTTTCAGTTAAAAAATTATTTTTTATTTAATTTCTGGTAATTGTTGAATTAATTCAGCTTTGATTTTGGCTCACCGTACATAAATAATTAAAACAAAATTTGCATATTAATTTTACTGGTTTTGACTATATGGCTTTCTTGAAATTTTGTTCTGACTTAATTTACGAATTAACTTAAGTAATGAACTTCTATATTCATATATTTGTATTACGTTTATTAGGGAGTTCAACCCCTACTCAATATCTCGCTCCTTACGCTAAAGTTCAAATTTTGTCCGATTCTTTATGAATGACCCCTTAATCACAAAGACCGTTAGTTAGAATAAATAACTCTGACAAAACTGCAAAAAAAAATTAGCGTAAAGAGCGAGTTAATGACTAGAGGGCAAACTCAATCACAAATGTAATAATTTCCGTTCGTTTCAAGTTTTGATGTTGCTCCTTACTTTCAGTTGAAAAAATCATAGTTTTTTATTTAATTTCTGATCGTTTTATGAATAGTGCTGGGAAATCCGGCGCCCCCTGCATAGCATTGTCCCTTCCCCAATAAAAATTCCCTCCATGGAAAGATCTTCCTACGGAATGATACGGTCATCAATGGAAAAAAAAAGAAAGAAATAAACACGCATCCGTGATATTTCTTGTGGCAAAAATACAAAATTCCACATTTTTGTAGATAGGAGATTGAAACTTCTATAGTAGGTTTCTCTGATACGCTGAATCTGATGGTATGATTAGAGTTAAATGACTTTTACGGGGCGTTTACCCCTTTTTTCAAAAATAAGGCAAATTTTATCAGGCGCTTAACTTTTTATGGGTAAGACTGAACTTGATGAAACTTATATATTTTAAATCAGCATAAAAATCTTATTTTTTTAATGTATTTATTGGTATAAAAAATTCCATTTTTTAGAGTTATGGATACTATTGAGCCGGGTGCTGACAGTTCGTTACCACGAATTAACTGTTTGACTAAATTCCAAAATTTTTTCAACGAAAAATTTTCGGAGAAAAGATTTTTCTAAAGAAAGTTTCAAAATTTTTCCAAATAAAAGAAATGAGCTATATTAAACCACAGATAAAGAGATATTAAGTCAAATAATTGACTGCATATATATGCAGTCAATTAACTATATATATATATATATATATATATATATATATATATATATATATATATATATATATATATATATATATATATATATATATATATATATATATACAAAAAAAAGTCTTTTTTGTTCTCTTTAGATTTCTTCTTCTACGTGTAGATATTTATCATCGCTGTCATCGGCAACGATTAGCGATGGTACATCACATACCTTCACCATGTATTGGTAAAGTTGGGAAAAGTCAGGATCACATGTGCTACAATACAACGTAGTTTCATTCTCATCATATCTCTTTGTAAAGTCATTGATATACTTTTTCCATTCATATTGTAAAATTCATGTGTTTCAATTCGTTTAGTTGATGTAATGTCACAAACAAAATTCGCAAATAAAGAATCACTCTGTAACAGCAAAATAAAAATCTGTTGGCTTGTAATCATAACTACCATTGTCTTCACAACAATGACGTAGAAATAATGCTCTTTTGTTGTTTCGACAGTTGATATATTTACCAAATTTTTCTTCTCAAAACAATTTAAATCCACGACGATAACAGCCTCTCAGGAGTAAACTAACTGTTCGTTGAAGGTTTTTTTCTAATCTTACCTGGATAAGTATTTTCCCACGAATCACATTTATCATAACGATAGTTTGAGCATAGGAGCCCTCTAACATGAGAATCACAAACTTCTTCAAGACATGAATTAAAATCCTTAATAGTAACTGCATATCTTCTATGCAATTTGCATAGATTATACGATCTACACTTTTAATTATATTCATCTGCGACTGTGCAGTTCTCACAGGAAGACCAACTGCCAAATGTATACAAACATAGTTGACAGGTATGGTATATTTTTCTCAGTATTGACTCTGGCACTGCCAAATAGAAACTAACTTGCGATCAAAAAGAAATGTTCTTTTTCTTCTAGAGAGAGAAAAAGAGGTGGAGTAATCGAGTTGTGTCTCACTTCAAAATCAATTAGACCTGGCTTGGACAGGATTTTTTTTAAATTGTCGACTTATTTGATGTTCTCATAAAAAATCATTTGGATAGAGTTTTGAATCAACATGGAATGCTTAGATAGTGTTCAATAGCAAATCCACAATATAATTTTGATTTGTTTCAATTAGTATGTCAATTAATTGAGCAAATACATTTGACCCACAACGTTAAAGGTTCATGCAATAATTGCAAAGATAGAGATCGGGTTTTCACGATATTGTCAAGCATTCTCGAAGAGAATATTTTCTTTTGCACTGATAACCTTTGAAACTGGTCATATAGATTCGAAAAATTTTCCAAAGTCACAAGATTCCGCTTGATTTTTTTTTCTCAAATCTATCCATTTTTTGTTTTTGACACTCGCACTATCAAATATAAACTAACTCATAGAAATTTTTTTCTTTTGTCTTTTTTAGCACATTCTCCTCGTCTATTGGTTCCCTAGGAAGAGGGGGAATAAAAGATCAACTAAAAATATCTAAACAGAAAAAAATCATTATAAAACATTTTTATTGTCAGAAAATGTAATAATGAAATAACATATACATTTTCACTCGATTTTCACAAGATGTCCCAATCCATTGTCCTCAGTGTGTTTCGTGATTGTATTTAGTCAAAGTTTTAGTCTAGATATATTATAATGTTCACTTTAGTGGTAAAAAATAATTGTTCTTCCAACTTAAATTTACTCAAAGATATAACATATCTACCAAACATATCATCCCACTCAAATGTTAGCCTGAAATCCTTTGCAGTTTTCCCAATTACATCGGGAACTCTCTTCTTCATATCATTATTGTCAACTCCTTCAACTTGCAATAGTATAAAAACACTCATTTTGGGCAACTATCCCCCCCCTCGCCCATCATTCCCCCAAACACATCTAATCAAAATTTGAGATAGCAATGATGTTCAGTATAGTTGATTTCCAGATAGAAAATATATTTTTGATGAGAACACTCCCCCACAACCCTCAGGGCAAGGGTTTTAAGGTATGCCCTGGGGCATATGAGGTTTTTATATGATTCTTATGAAAGGGATGCGCGTATAAACTTCATAGGGGGCTCATTTGATTGGAATTTGAAAGTTCTAGTTTTATTTTAAGAGTCAAAAGATATCCAAGGGTAACTAGCCTCCCACCCTTTGTTCCCCAAGTCCATCTGATAAAATTTTTATAATTGCCATTTCATTAAAAATAGTTCAAACGTCAGATAATAAAAATTCCTGTGTTGACGGAACCCGCCAGGGCCCAGAGGCAGGCGTTGTGAGTAATGCTCAAGGGGCATAAATAGTTCTTATGGAAGGGATGATCGTATAAACTTCTGAGAAGGCTCATTTGATTGGAAATTGAAAGTTACAATTCACTTTTTAAGAGTAAAAAGGATTAGAGGGAATCTAGCCTCCCCCCACACTCCATTTATTTTTTTCCCAGAGACATTTCATATTGAAGAGGTCGTCGTATAAACTTCATTCGATTAGAAATCGAAAGTTCTAGTTCCCTTTTTAAGAGTCAAAAGTGATCAGAGGGCAATTTGCCCCCACGCCTTTTTTCCCCAAATACATCTGATACAAAATTTGATGTAGCCATTTTGTTAAAAATAGTTGAAAGATCATATAACAAAAACACCTTTACGTAAGGTCATTTCATTAAAAATAGTTCAAAGATCAGATAAGAAAAACTCCTGTGTCGACACCCTCCCCCCAGGGACGGGGCAGGCGTTATAAATATTGTTTTGGGGGCATTTATGGTTCTTATGGAAGTTATGCTCGTATAAACTTCAGAGAGGGTTCAATTGAATGGAAATTAAAAGTTGTAGTTTATTTTCTCAGAGTGAAAAACGATCAGAGGGCAACTAGCCCCTCCCGCCCTCCACGCCTTTGGGTGTATCGGAGAGTTAAACCCATCCGATAAATTTCAGGTGACCATTTTGTTAAAAACAGTTCAACCATCAGATATTAAAACTCCAGGGTTGACACAACTCCCCAGGGCCCAGGGATAGGCGTTGTAAGTTATACTCTGGGGATATATATGGTTCTTATATAAGGCATACTCGTATAAACTTCAGAGAGGGCTCATTTGATTGAAATTAGAAAGTTGTTGTTCATTTTTAAAGAGCCAAAAATTACCAAAGTTTAATCTAGTCCCCCCACGCCCTTTTTCCCCAAACCCATCCGATAAAAATTTTGAGGAGGCAATTTTGTTAAAAATAGTTCAGACATCAGATAATAAAAAAAACTCCGAGGTTGACACAAACCCATATTTTCACTTTGATATCAGTTTTTATACTTTGATGAATATTTGATTTTTTTTTAAGTTTGATTTTGAAATAAGAAATTTTTAAAAACTTGAAATTTTTTGCAATCAAAAACGAACAAAAAGCAATTAAAAAAAAACTTTCCGAAAAATAAGTTTTCCAAAGAAAAGTAAAGGCCATTTTCAACTTAAGCTCAGCAGATACAAATACTTTTCAAAATTCAAACTCAAAACGACTAGAAATTTCTCTTAAAGAATAAATGAAACCCAAAACGAACAGAAATAAAATAAACAATCATAGCAAAAACATACAACAAGTAATAATATAAATGAATAGATAGATCTTAAAGCGAGTAATGCTTATGTAAACCTCTATTTAAGTTCTTTCTATATGCCCTTTTATATTGGCAGATGTAATGGTTTACGTAAATTCCAAAGATAGACGATAAACGTTGGTACATGGTCTTTATTAAATAACGTGAGAATACACATAGAGAAATTAAGGTAGCACAAGAACAACTAACTACGACGAAGGCGAGAGATGGACTGCCTTTAGAAATGAGCAAAGAATGTAACTTTCCTGGAACGGAAGTTCCAGCCCTGGGAACGACCCCTTTCCCACGACTAGCTTTTAGTCCCAAGAGCTCCCCCCTGGACCGCTATCGTTGACGCATAAATGCCCAACTAACTAGGAAAGGAGATACCCGGAAATGCTTCTCGAATTGATGTTAAATACTTTACAGATTCTCCCCCCTGTTTTAAGTTAAATTTCCCAAATTTGGCTTACCCCTTCTCATTAAACCCCCAAACTTTAATTGAATTCAAAACATTCCCTTCCCAAATTATTCACTTCTCGCCTACTAACATTCTACAGCATGAACTAGTAAACAATTACATAATACAAACACTACACAATACTTGCATAAGTAAAAACTTACATAGTATAAACGGACCACACTAACAACAGTAGTCGGAAACTGGATATTTTAACACTTCATTTTTCTTTGTATACTTTAAAATAGACTTGTTCCCCATACCCCTGAATTTGATGAGGACAAGGAAAGTTGGGATTGTGTATAAACTTTGAATTAGGGCAAAAGGAATGACCGGGAAAGGCTAATTAATCCTGAAAAGACCAGCGACAAATAAATGAAATTGCAGAAACTCTAAAAATCATACCATGCTGCAATGACGTTAAGATATTATTCCCAATAAAATCCTCGGGGTTTTGTTGCTGCGGAACGTCTCGGTTTAGACCTATTTGGTTTTTCTCTACTAACTTGTGGTTCGACAAATGGCAGTACTACTGTTGATATCTCTACATAACTATTAGCGCTACGCATTAAAACCATCCCGTGAGGCATCAACCTCATCTCGCGAGATATTACGACCAGCGCCCTCTCCCTGGGTAGCCAAACCGCCCTGCGAGGAATCAGTAACATCTCGCTGTGCAACAAAAAAAAATCATCCCGTGAGGCATCAGTACCATCCCACGGGACCTAAAAACTAGCTCCCTGTTCCTGGGTAGCCAAACCGCCCTGCGAGGAATCAGTACCATCTCGCAGTCCACCAAAAAAACCATCACGAGAGGCATCAGTACCATCCCACGGGACATGAAAACAAGCTCCCTTTTCCTGGGTAGCCAAACCTCCCTGCGAGGAATCAGTAACATCTCGCAGTGCAACAAAAAACCCATCCCGTGAGGCATCAGTACCATCCCACGGGACCTGAAAACCAGCTCCCTTTTCCTGGGTAGCCAAACCGCCCTGCGAGGAATCAGTACCATCTCTCAGAGCAACCAAAAAAAAACATCCCGTGAGGCATCAGTATCATCCCACGGGACCTTAAAACCAGCTCCATTTTCCTGGGTAGCCAAACCACCCTGCGAGGAATCAGTACCATCTCGCAGTGCAACAAAAAAACCCATCCCGTGAGGCATCAGTACCATCCCACGGGACCTAAAAACCAGCTCCCTTTTCCTGGGTAGCCAAACCACCCTGCGAGGACTCAGTACCATCTCGCAGTGCCTTCTCATTATCATTGAGTCCAAATTTCACCCTCGTCAGTGCAGAAAGAAATTCATCTGAAAAAGAAGACGTGTCTCCTTTCCCCACTATCTGTTCTATCTTTTCATATTGTATTGCAATCTTATACGCATCACCTAAACAAAAAAAAATTCTGCACTATTCTCTAACAAATACAGTTTGTAGGACGGTCTGATCCACTCCTTGAATAAATTTAGAGCAAATCTTCCAAGAACTACACCATCATCCCTGGCTTCTAAGGACACCCTAAATGACCTTCCTAATTTTTGCATCCTTCTATAGAATAGATATGCCCTTTCATCCTTAAATTGAGCCACGCCTACAAACTCTGCAACCATTTTGCCTACTATTTTGCCTGGTGTATATACTACAAGTAATCCACCTTTTAAACTTGACAAATTTATAATCGTGGGATCCAGATTCCCAAAAAAGGAGCGAAACAAACCATGGGCCAAAAATGACGCAAAGCTTTTGAATCAGACCAATTTAACAACAACTGAAATTTTTTTTAACTTTGCAACAAACTCAATTTTTGTAACTTTGTAACAAATTTTGTAACAAACTTAATTATTTTTCCACTTTCTGACTTTGTGAATGGCGTTATTACTAAAAAAAAAGGGTCAATTAGCGATCCTATTACTTGGGACTGTTGAGGCTGTTCTATTGGAGGATTAATTGGGGTGGTGCTCAGGGGAGTTGGAGGGTTTTTTGGGACCCATGTCTTGATCTTTTGAAGGTAATCATAAAGTTCATCTTGATCGAAATCAGGATCATTTGAGTCAAATAAAAGAGGTGGCAATATGCCATTTCCCCTCCACTGTTTTACAAAATCAAAAGCAACCTTTTTGTTATATCCAGTTTCCACCGGATCGAGACTAGGAATAAAAACTGACATATTGAGATTAAAATTTGAAAAAGCAATTATTCTAAAAATTTAAATATTTGTTTTAAACACATCTCTTTAATTACGGACGCCAGATTTTGGGCAATAAACTTCACCTTTAACAAGAAGGGTCTAATAAAATTTACTGGGTTGTTTAGTCGTGCTAAATCACTTACGAAAGGTCGTCTGTCTTACATCCAATTGCAGTTGGTCTCAATTAAATCACTAGCGTCAAATGGAGTCACAATTGAGAATTAATTTTCGATTATCGAATTCACAAAGTTAAATTTTGTTTGGAAACTGTCAAATGTAGATCACACGTCGACTGTATAAAATCAGGTAAAAAAAAACACCAAACGTAAAATGGCTAAGTGAAGGTAGAAATCAACCGGAGAATCTCAGTTGTAGACATTTTAATTACTAGGTAGAAAATCTAGCGAGGAAATCCATATTGGGCATTGTGTAACAGCCTATTTCAAAATGTTCATTTAAAAGAAAGTGTTTCTCAAGAAGGCGCTTTGAATAGAAAAAAGTTCAATACCTCGTAACATTTCGATGTATTTTTATCAGTCTTTTGCAGTATTTGCGGCTAAATATCACAAGCAATTTTGGTAGCGGGCGAAATAGCTCTTCAATATGTTGCCAGTATTTAGCGTAAGATGTCGTAAGTACTTATAACGGTCACTCAAGTATCACTTGGAGGTTTTCCCCTAGTGATATATGCTCCACTAGTCTTAACCGCTTGCCACCACTCTGTAAACCTCTCTTTATTGTTCTTTGTTTATGCACTTCTATGTTGGCAGATGTAATGGTTTACGTAAAGTCCAAAGATAGACGATAAACGTTGGTACATGGTCTTTATTAAATAACGTGAGAATACACATAGAGAAAATAAGGTAGCACAAGAACAACTAACTACGACGAAAGCGAAAGATGGACTGCCTTTTGAAATGAGCGAAGAATGTAACTTTCCTGGAACGGAAGTTCCAGCCCTGGGAACGACCCCTTTCCCACGACTAGCTTTTAGTCCCAAGAGCTCCCCCCTGGACCGCTATCGTTGACGCATAAATGCCCAACTAACTAGGAAAGGAGATACCCGGAAATGCTTCTCGAATTGATGTTAAATACTTTACACTTAGATTGAATATGAATATCAAGCTTAAACCAAAAAAATATATTTTCCTATTGAAGTATAAATGCAACTTAAAACGAACAGAAATTAAATAACAATCAATACAAACAAACATACAATAGATGTTAATCTAAATTAATAAAAAAAAATCTTGAAACGAGTGAAACTTAAATTGAATATGCAAATCAAGCTTGAAATTAACAAAAATCACCACAAACAAGAGTTTGGGTATGTCCTCGTTCCCTCACTATAAAAGTCTAAATCCTATTGCGTCATTGGCGCTTTACTGTAAACTGTATGCGTCTTGAACTGTCTTGGAAAGTATAAACAACATCAAAATTGAATATTTGATGTATAATGATATTAATTGTTGAAAGATCAATCTTTTTGATAATTTATTTCACTGTAATTGTATTTTCATTTTAAATACTCAAAGAACTGTAAAATAAAATATTTGTGAAATAATCCGTTTTCAGTTAAGCGCCAATGACGCAGAAAGCTTTTGGTTTTTCTTTACAGTTAGGAAAGGAGGCAGTAACCAAACACTTGTTTCTAGGGAAACTATATTCATCTTTAACAACTTTAAAAGAGCTAATAAATTAAACTAAATATTTTATATATAATGATATTAATTGCTGAAAGCTCATCAGTTCAAAATGCTACTATAATTTTAATGTTTATTTTCAATATTAAGTACAAAAGAAAATATTTGTCATAAAACTGGTTTTCAGTAAAGCGCCAATGACGCAGTAGGTTTTAGACTTTTACAGTGAGAGAAGGAGGTCATATCCAAACTCTTGTTTGGGGTGATTTTTGTTCATTTCAAGCTTGATTTGCATATTCAATTTAAGTTTCACTCGTTTTAAGATTTATGTATTCGTTCAAATTAATATCTATTGTATTTTTGTTTGCATTGGTTTTGTATATAATTTCTATTCGTTTTAGTTTTCATTTATGCTTCAATAGGAAAATATTTTTTTTCGTTTTAAGCTTGATAATCATATTCAATCTAAGCAATACTCGCTTTAAGATCTATTTATTCATTTATATTATTACTTGTTGTATGTTTTTGCTACGATTGTTTATTTAATTTCTGTTCGTTTTGGGTTTTATTTAATTTTTAATAGTAATTTATGGTCGTTTTGAGTTTGAATTTCGAAAAGTATTTGTATTGGCTGTGAGATGATACCCAAACTCTTGTTTGTAGTTATTTTTATTCGATTCAAACTTGATTTGCATATTCAATTTAACTTTCACTCGTTTTAAGATTTATTTATTCATTTACATTAATATATATTGTATGTTTGTTCGCATTGATTGTTTATTTAATTTCTGTTCGTTTTAAGTTTCATTTATACTTTAATAGCAAAATATTTGTTTTCGTTTTAACCTTGATTTTCATATTCAATATAAGCATTACTCGCTTTAAGATCTAGTTATTCATTTATATTATTCCTTGTTGTATGTTTTTTCCTATGATTGTTTATTTAATTTCTGTTCGTTTTGGGTTTCATTTATTCTTTAATAGTATTTTCTGGTCGTTTTCAGTTTGAATTTTAACAGGTATATGTATCTCCTGAGCTTAAGTTTAAAATGACCTTTAGTTTTCTTTGAAAAACTTACTTTTTGGAATTTTTTTTTAATAAATTTTTGTTCGTTTTTGATTGCAAAAAGTTTCAAGTTTTTATGGCATGGGGGGGGGGGGGTGCTTACTGTCTGATTATTCTTGAATTTAAAAAACGGATCTAGAACTTTCAATTCAAATCAAATGAGGTTTTTTTCAAAGTCTATACGATTACCTCTTTGATAAAAACCTTATATATGAACAATAGACAGCTTGCATAACTTGTGGAGAACGATTGACAACAATGAATGGATTGAAAAATAGCTCCAATAAGGGGGTTTAGACCATTTCAATTGCTGACACAAAGGGATCACGACTGTTTAAAATTGACCTCAATAGGAATTTGTGTGCCAAAGCATTTTTGCATCTATCACAGAGTATGTATTTTAACCTTATAATTGGATAATTATAATAGAATTCCTATGTGTTCTTCCCATACAAAACCCCTTCCCATAAGTGATAAACCCTCCTTAATCAGTTATGCCCCAGGGCATAGCTTACAACGCCTACCCCTGGGCCCTGGTGGGCTGTGTCAACACCGGAGTTTTTTGTTATCAGAACTTTGAACTATTTTAACAAAATGTCTATCTCAAAATTCTTATCTGTTGCATTTAGGGCGTGGAGGAGGGAGAGGGGCTAGTTGCCCTTCAATCTCTTTTGACTCTTAAAAAGTGAATAAGAACTTTCAATTTTGAATCAAATGAGCCCTCTCTAAAGTTTATACGAGCATCCTTTCCATAAGAAATAATATGAAGGATTTGGAGAATCCTTAAATTACAGCCCTTGCCCTGAGGGCTTTGAGGGAGTTGTAATCCTTAAAGACCTAATTTCCAGAACTTAAAACTACGTTTAATAAAATGGCTGTCTTAAAATTTTGAATGGATGTATTTGAGGAAAAGGTGGGCGAGAGAGGGGGGTTAATTGCCCTAAAATCACTTTCGACTATTACAAAGGGCACTAGCCCTCGGAATTTCCAATCGAATGAGCCTTTTTTGAAGTTTCTACGACACCACCTTCTATAAAAAACCTTATAGGCCCCCAGGGCATAACTTAAAACCCATGCACTGAGGGTTGTGGTGGATTGTCCTCCTCAAAAACATATTTTCTATCTGGAAATCAACTACGCTGAACAAAATGGCTGTCCCAAAATTTTTATTGTATGTGTTTGGGGGAAAGATGTGCGTGGGGGGGGGGGCTAGGTGCCCTCCAAACACGTTCGACTAATAGAAAAGGGCACTAGCCCTTTGAATTTCCAATCGAATGAGCCTGTTTTGAAGTTTATACGACAACACCTTCTATAAAAACCTTATATGCCCCCAGGGCATAACTTAAAACCCTTACACCGAGGGTTGTGGGGGAGTGTCCTCCTCAAAAAGATATTTTCAATCTTGAAATAAACTACGCTTAAAAAAAATGGCTATCTCAAAATTTTGATTGGATGTGTTTTGGGGAATGATGGGCGTAGGGGGGGGGGGCTAGTTGCCCCTCAATCACTTTTGACTATTAAAAAGGGCAATATCCCTTTGAATTTCCAATCGAATGAGCCTTTTTTGAAGTTTCTATGACAGCACCTTCTATAAAAACCTTAAATGCCCCCAGAGCATAACTTACAACCCTTGCCCTAAGAGTTGTGGGGGATTGTCCTTATCAAAAACATGTTGTTTATCTGGAAATCAACTACGCTCAACAAAATGGCTATCCCAAAATTTTTATAGGATGTGTTGGGGGGACCGATGGGCGTGGGGGGGGGCTAGTTGCCCTCTAATCAATTTCGACTATTAAAAATGGCACTATTCCTTTGAATTTCCAATCGAATGAGCCTTTTTTGAAGTTTCTACGACAAAGCCTTCTATAAAAACCTTATATGCCCCACGGGCTTAACTTAAAACTCTTGCCCTGAGGGTTGATGGGGAGTGTCCTCCTCAAAAATATATTTTCTATTTGGAAATCAACTACACAGAACAAAATAGCTATCTCAAAATTTTGATTGGATGTGTTTGGGGAAATGATAAGCGTGGGGGGCTAGTTGCCCTCCAATCACTTTTGACTATTAAAAAGGGCCCTAGCCATTTAATTTCCAATATACTGAACATGTTTAGGAGTTTCTACGACAACGCCTTCTATATAAACCTTATTTTCCCCCCGGGAATAACTCAAAACTCTTACCTTGAGGGTTGTGGGGGAGTATCCTCCTCAAAAATATACTTTCTATCTGTAAATCAACTACGCTGAACAAAAATGGCTATCTCAAAATTTTGATTAGATGTGTTTTGGGGAATGATGGGCGTAGGGGGGGGGGGGCTAGTTGCCCCTCAATCACTTTTGACTATTAAAAAGGGCAATATCCCTTTGAATTTTCAATCGAATGAGCCTTTTTTGAAGTTTCTATGACAGCGCCTTCTATAAAAACCTTATATGCCCCCAGGGCATAACTTAAAACCCTTGCCCTAAGAGTTGTGGGGAATTATCCTTCTCAAAAGATGTTTTCTATCTGAAAATCAACTACGCTGAACAAAATGGCTATCTCAAAATTTTGATTGGATGTGTTTGGGGGAATGATGGGCATGGGGGGGCTAGTTGCCCTCTATTCAATTTCGACTATTAAAAATGGCACTATTCCTTTGAATGTCCAATCGAATGAGCCTTTTTTGAAGTTTCTACGACAAAGCCTTCTATAAAAACCTTATATGCCCCCAGGGCATATCTTAAAACCCTTGCCTTGAAGGAGTGTCCTCCTCAAAAACATATTTTCTATCTGAAAATCAACTACGCTGAACAAAATGACTATCTCAAAATTTTGATTTGATGTGTTTGGAGGAATGATGGGCGTGATGGGGGGGGGGCTAGTAGGCCTCTAATCATTTTTGACTATTAAAGGGGGCACTAGCAGTCTTTATTTCTAATCGAATGAGCCCCGTTTGAAGTTTTTACGACGAGTGCTGCTATATGAAGTGTATCTGGGGAAAAAAATAATAAAACATTGGAGCCGTATGGCTTTTACTATAGGCAACGTTACAGCGTTGCCTCTGATATACTATATTAATAACCTAGCCGGACATAGTGCCTTTTTCTTTATAAAACTCAAAATTTTGGTTGGATGTGTTTCTAAAAACCTTATATGCCCCCAGGCCATAACTTAAAACCCTTGCCCTGAGGGTTGTGGGGGAGTTTGGGGACATGATGGGTGTGTAGGGGGCTGGTTACACTCCAATCACTTTCGACTATTAAAAAGGGCACTAGCCCTATAATTTCCAATCGAATGAGCATGTTTTGAAGTTTCTACGATAACATCTTCTATAAAAACCTTATATGCCCCTAGGGCATAACTTAAAACCCTTGCCCTGAGGGTTATTGGGGAGTATCCTCCTCAAAAACATATTTTCTATCTGGAAATCAACTATGCTGAACAAAATGGCTATCTCAAAATTTTGATTGGATGTGTTTGGGAGAATGATGGGCGTAGGGGGGGGGGGCTAGTTGCCCTCCAATAATTTTAGACTATTAAAAAGGGAAAGGGCCCTTTGATTTCCAATCGAATGAGCCTGTTTTGAAGTTTCTACGACAACGCCTTCTATAAAAACCTTATATGCCCTATGGCATAGCTTAAAACCCTTGCCCTGAGGGTTGTGGGGGAGTATCCTCCTCAAAAATATATTTTCTATCTGGAAATCAACTACGCTTAACAAAATGGCTATCTGAAAATTTTGATTGGATGTGTTTGGGGAAACGAGGGGCGGGGGGGGGGAGGGGGGCTAGTTACACTCCAATCACTTTCGACTATTAAAAAGGTCACTAGCTCTTTAATTTCCAATCGAATGAGCCTGTTTTGAAGTCCCTACGACAACACCTTCTATAAAAACCTCATATGCCCCCAGGGCATAGTTTAAAACCCTTGCCCTTATGGTTGTGGGGGACTATCCTCCTCAAAAACATATTTTCAATTTGGAAATCAACTACGCTGAACAAAATGGCTATCACAAAATTTTGATTGGATGTGTTTGGGGGAATGATGGGCATGGGGGGAGGGCTAGTTGCCCTCACACACCCAGGATAAATCGATAGAGACAATTTGTTGAACAAATCGACAACTTTTAATAAAATGACTATTTAAAAGTTTTGAGCAAATTCTTTTAGGTTTGTGGGGGTGGTCAGGAAATCTGGCCATATGAAAAAGGCTGGATACCCTCCACGTACTTTTGACTCTTTCCTTCTTTGTAACATTGCGCGTATCTTCTCATAGTGTCTTTTGCACAGACAGCGAACTGATGGTCAACAATTTGAAGGCTTTAGCCGTTCTTGAGATATTCTAAATGCGTTATGTTTTACAATTAGGTTAATTTAGTGGTTTTTGGTTCAGTTAAAAATAACTGTCAATATTCTCTGAAGCCTTAATGAACGTTTTTAGCCATCCTTGAAGTACTTTAGATGTATGATTTTGACATCCTGAATGAATGTAGCATCTTTTTAACTAGTTAGACATCCCCCCAAACTTTTTGTGAAAATCGAACCTAATTTCCTTAGCTGTTTCTGAGATATTGCACATGTGCCACTTGGAAAGCCGGGTTACTCATAGTGTCTTTTGGTTTAGTTCAGTAACCCCTCAAATGTTTTCGAAAGTTTCAATTTAACACCTTGAGCTGTTCCTGAGATACTGCACATAAGCCATTTGGACAACTTGGATGCGCATGGTGTTTAGTTAAATTTTAATTTAGGTTCAACTTTATGCCTTAGCCTTTTGTGACACTCAGAATCATAGCCGCTTTTTTCATTACAAAACTGATTTTAAAACAATGGGGAATTCGTACAGCCTTACGGCCATTGCCCTCAGAACCGCGGGGGTTGATATATCGCTGGAGCTATATTTACTAAGCCTATCAACTAGTTGAACTAAGTTGAACTAGTTGAACTAAGTTGAACTAGTTGAACTATCTTGGTGTGTTAGGGGATAGTGCCAAAAAAAGGTAAGATTCTGGTTGCTGTCCAATCACTTTTGACTCTCAAAAAGTGCTAGGGCAAAAAAAAAAAACAGCAAAAAAGTATAAAATGCACTGAAGCCATGAAACCATTTCATTCTTTACTTGGGCAACGCTACTGAACTGCCTATGATAAATTTCCTGAAGTCATTTCTGTCTTTTTTTCTCATGAAAAACTATTAAAAAAAACTCCTTTTCTAAAAAAGTATAAGAAATGAGTCCAAAATCTCCTAAAATAAAAAGAAATAAATAACTATTAACTTTTCCGTTTTTTAAAAGTTCTTACGAATTGCAATCTATAGATGCTTCTGAAATAAACTTGTTAAAGAAGTTAATTATGTGAAAATATGATCCTTGTAATATTAGCACTATTTCCTTTTTTAAAAGCCATTTACATGTAAAAATGCATCATAAATACATTTTGGAGGTTCGTTTTGCTGAGGCCTAAACACAACCTCCTATCCTGTCAACTTTATTTTGCAATGTTGGCTCGAAGGGTAGCCTATATCCAGTTGTATTTTTTTTCTTGAAGAAATTAGTTTGTAGTTCAGGGCGTTGTGATTTCATACATTAATTTTTGCCTGGGAGGAGGCATTTTATGTTTTGCAGATGCTTGGTGGTTTCACCAGATATTTGTATCACCATTCTCTTGACTATGAGTCCTTCTAATATCGGATTTTTACCATGATCAACTTATCTACGATCAACCATCCTTTTCATTCAAGTTCACTGGTGAAACATGGGGTATATCTGACTCTTTTCTAAAGCTTTATTGCAGTGGGCAATATAATAAGTGATAGAACAAATAATAAGAAAATAGATGATTGATATAATGATGATTCAGTTTTCACAATATACTATTTAATGGAATCAACCTTGGTTCGTAAGATGGATGAAAGAAACCGTAGCAAACAGGTTCTGTTCAATTTTTTTATAGCCATGTTACCCCCTCCTATATATTCCCCTTTTACTGCTTTCCAGTAAGTCTCCTGGGGAATTTAGTCAAGTATCTTGACATGTCACATAATTAAAGTTTATATAGGTCTTGAAAAGATCCATAATAAATTTTACTAGCAGGAACAGAACTTTTTTAAGTTCACGTCACGAATGGATTTTAGTGTTATTACTTGCTGTGTGACATTTGAAAAACAACTAATTTTTCCTAGGACTGGCGTTTTTTTTTAATTTGTTGAATTTGTAGACCCTTTTCACTACACAGTGTGAATGCACAGAGATGTAGAAAGTTTAATTTCAAAAGTATTGTGATTAAAAACCTTTTTCGTTGCTATTTTCCAACACTTTGGAACAAACTGTACCAGTTTTTAGACTAAAATTGTACCGCAAGAGGTTAATTTGTACCATCTGAACAGCAGGTTAAAATTTGTAGTAACACGAAGAAACATTCCAACAGACTGAAACTTGAACAGATATCTAAGTTAGAAAGGACTTTTTTAAACTTTAGGCCAATTCGCGTGTTTTCACAAATTTTGGCAAATAAAGTTTTGCTAGTCAATATCAGGGTTTTCGACGTTTCAAATGGAAATTCGTTATTGACATTGTTAGTAACAAATGAGGCAGCGAAAATACACCTTAAGACTGAATAATCTCAAGGCATGACGTTCAAAGTGTTTGCCTGCTATTATAAAAAAGAAAAGAAAAATCTGATCTCTTTAAAGACGCCGTAAATCCGTGACTAAGAGAAAGAAATTCTATTTGAGAAGGGTGATAAATCAAGGCAAGATGTAAGAAATCTTTTAAAACTGAGAAAAGATACTTGTGAAGACACCTGCGTAGCATAAAACATAAATAAACCTTTGATGTTGAATAAATACAAGAATACAGTTAAAAGGAAACCAAACAAAATAAGCAGCAAGAAAAAGTAAACAGTAACAATAAAACTTAACAACCAAAGGGAAAAAGTAAATGTTAAATGTGAGCCACATTTAGTTTTAAAGTCATCTCTGGGACTTTGTTTTTTCTAAAGATTTCAGTTGTATTTACTCGACTCCTGTATACAAAGAAGAAAGACAGATAATATGCGAACAGTTTTTAAGCTAAAGAAAACCCTAAATATTTTTTAAGTAAAGAATTACGTTACAATCACCTAAACTTAACAAGCACAAAGAAATATGATGTCGTGCCTCAAACATTCCATAACCATGACTTTAGCAATGCGTCTCCGATGTGTTATTGTAATTAATTAAAAAACATCAACAAAATAATTTTTTTTTCTAAAGTAAAGAACTCCATTAAACCAAAATGAAAAAAAAATAGAATCAACTAATTTACCAAGAATACAACTACCACAAATAAGAAACCCAAAAACAAACATAAATTAAAATAAATAAGAGTCGAACTAAAAACAAGTAGAAATTAATATGAGTAGGGTTCTAAACCCCCAATCTTTCTAAAAGCCAGAATATAATTTGCACTTTACTGAAAAAATTCAAATGAATTTACTGAAAAAAAATCTGTATTGCAGTTTAATATACATATGCAGATATTTATTCCTCAAAATCTTAATTGTTTTTTGATTTCTTAAAGTTAGAAAAGTAAAAACATTTAAAAGAATTTTTCAGTAAAGTAAAAATTATATTCTGGCTTTTCAAAAGCTCCCCCCGCAGCCCAAAGGGCTGTGGGGTGAGTGTCCTCCTCAAAAATATAATTTCCATCTGGAAATCAACTGCGTTAAACAAAATAATTCTCTCAAAATTTGGATTGGATGTGTTTGGGGAAATAGTGGGCGTGGAAGAGGTGTTAGTTGCCTTCCAATTACTTTCGACTATTGAAAAGGGCACTAGCCATTTCAGTTTCCAATCGAATGTGCCATTTTTGAAATTTCTACGATAACGCTTTCTATAAAAAACCTTATATGACCCCAGGGTACAACTTACAACCCTTGCCCTGAGGGCTGTCGGGGGGGGGGGGGTTATCATCCTCAAAACCTAATTTCCAGAACTTTAAACAAAATGGCTATCTCAAAATTTTGATTGGATGTGTTTGGGGAAAAGGTGAACGTGAGAGGGGGGTTAGTTGCCCTCCAATCCCTTTCGACGACTAAGAAGGGCACTAGCCCTTTGAATTTCCAATTGAATGAGCCCTTTTACAAGTTTCTACGACAAAGCTTTCAATAAAACCTTATATGTCCCCAGGGCATAACTTAAGACCCTTGCCCTGAGGGCTGTGGGGGGAGTGTCCTCCTCAAAAACATAATTTCCATAGGGAAATCACCTATGTTGAAGAACATGGCTATCTCAAAATTTTGATTGGATGTGTTTGGAGAAATGGTGGGTGTGGAAGTGGTGTTAGTTGCCTTCCGTTCAATTTCGACTATTAAAACGGGCACTAGCCATTCCAATTTCCAATCGAATGAGCTCTTTTTGGAGTTTGTGCGACAACTTATAGGAAATGCCCTGGTCCAACGAAAAAAAAATAATAATACATTGTGCCAACATCGTTCTTTACTTAGGCAGCGCTATTGCGATGCATATGATAAGTTTTTTTTTTCTCCCCGCTATATTATATAGAACAGATGATCGTAGAAAGTTATGGGAAGGCTTATTCTGAGACCATGTGCCCTTTTTAAGTGGCGAAAGTAATCTGGGACAGAACTTTTTTTCGAACCTCCTTATGTCCTTTTGATATATCCCAAACGCCATATGATATCGGATAAAAATTTTAATATAACTTTCAAATTGCTAATTTCAATAAGGACCACCAAAAAGCCATATATATTAAGTAGCCATCTGCAAACAAATTTGTGCCGTTTTTTGGGTAGGGAAGGGGCAAAAAATACAATTGATCAGTCCCAAAGTTGTGTCCCATGTATTTTTTAAGGCCACAGTATACTGAAGATATGGCCGTAGATATTTGGGATATAACTAGCCCAATCATTAATTAGAAGCATTTGTGCGTTTATCGAGGGCTTTAATCGATCCAGGGGGCTATCAAAAACTTTTTTGCCACCCTTGTCTCCGATGGGTGCTCCTGTGGTTATGGTGTCGGCCCAAAAGTTCGAGAATACCTGTGAAAAAAGTTCAAAAGCAAATGAATCAGTCTCCGGGGGTGAAATTGTCTCTGCAGGTAGAGGAATAAGGGCTCTAAATTGGGAAAGTAGCTCATTTAAAATAGAAGCTTCATTGATAAATTTAAGTAGAATGATGCAGATACAAGCCCAGCCCAGCTATAGCCCAGCTCTAGCCCAGCAAATCCAAGCCCAGCTATATCCCTCTATTAACTTTCTTCTTCAATGACTTGACGCCTTCCCATTAAATACCTTTGGAATATGAGACAGAAAATTCTTGATTAAGCTAGATTATTAGGAGTTACAGTGTTGTGACAGTCAACAGTGGACTGAATTCACAACAATGTAGGGGTGGAGGGATAAATTTATTTTTAAATAAAGGGCATGAAAAATCTAGTTTTTTTGAATTTTTTTCCGAAGAAAAATACCGATTAGGGCATTTTCCTATGAAAGAACCAGAAAGGGTATTTTTTTAAATCTAGGGTATGAAGTATTTGTCCTAAGTTGTGAACGCTAAACGTCAATCATTAATATCCTGGGAACAGCTAAGGATATGGAGAGTTTTAGAGGGGGCAAAGAAAACTGAGAAATATATGATATGCCTAAATATGCGGGGCTAAGGTAGACTATATTTTCTCTTATACTAATAAATGTGATACAAAATTAACATCTAAGGTGAAGCAGTCTATTAAAAAAAAAAATTCTGTCCCCTTCCTCAAAAGGACTAGACGGAGCCATCATGGTTGACGTGACTGACTTAAGTGTTTTATGAAAATATCTTTTTTGTCATTAGAACTTGGAATATACTTCTTATTGCTCGCTTGAAAAGGGGATTGGACAGGAAAGAGCTGTAATATTTCACACTTTTCGCTCCAGTAAAACTGAAAAACAATTTAAAAGATTGTACCCAGCACTTGTTTGAGTAAGTTATACGAGACGGGGCTAAAAAAAATAAATAATAAATTGAACTTGTGACTTTTTCTTAATATTTGTAAATCATAGTAATAGTTTATCCAATCTTGTAATTAAACAGAAAGTTTTGAATTCTGAGAGCTAGTGTCCATTTTGTCAGTGAAGACAAATCAGGGGGCCCCTCACGAACCGTTTTATAGTTATTGTAACCAATGTGTCGATGGCACCGCATTGCATATTTTAATGAAAATGATTGATAGCCATTACAAACATGCTATCTAGGAAACTTAATACGTGTAGATCTCGAGCGAAAGTTCCAGATTATGCAAATTGCCATTACTGTTTTTGTTTTTCAAGCCCATTTTTTAAATAGATAGGTCGCATTAAACTTGGAGCACTGCTCATTGATGGGAAGTTCTGAGAAAAATGGATAAGAGGATACCCAGCTACCCTCCTGTGGCCTATTCGTTTTGAGATGATCCGTAGCTTGTTTTGCATTCGATGAGAATTACTGTTTGATGCAAATCTTTCTAAGGGCTCTGCATTTATGAAATATGGTAGAACAAAGCCGGAAAAGGGCTCACTCGATCGTAATTCTGAGTTTCTAGGGTTCTTTTAAAGTGATTTGAGTTTCTATGGGAGATCAACTAAAAACCCATTTAATCTCTTTATATCTCTGATTACAGCCCGAATCTCATATAGCATCGGATCTTTAATTTGGGCATGGATTAAATTAATCATTTAGACCAAATAACAGATATGAAAGAGGTAACTAACATTCCTCTTTGCAATAAATTTAATTGACTGACAATTAGAACACGTAAATTTTAGCTAGATAATAACAGATTTACACCGCTCTATCCCCTCAATCCTTTTTTTTCTTAAATCTTTATTCGATGTCAGTAATTTTATTTTCGATGCTATATCACTTGTATTTTTGGATAGATCAATCAAAGAAAATGCCTTTTAATTTTGCAATATTAAATTTCTTTTCAATCCTAAGAACATTATAAGCCATCATTTAATTCCCCCGCCTCCCCTACAATGCTATATAACTTATTCAGGTTTGTCTATCTCATTTATTGATCTAGAGTGTAATCTTTCTCATTGATATCCTTTTTCTTCCAACGATTTAATTTATTGTTCGAATTTCGCTCAATTGAGCTCCTAATTTTCTTCTGATCCTCGTTCAACGACATTGTCAAAGCTATCTTTCAACTGCTCGACTTTCTATTAGTTCTCTGTGTTTGGAATCGGCTGAGAGTGGCCTGCGCCAGGATGTGTAACAAACACATTGTCCATCCTGGGAAATCTTTGGAAGAGACAAATTTAGTTCTCTGCTATCCTTCATGATCGAAAGCCACTTTGGATAATGAACACGCGAGTTCACCGTCTAACCTGGATATTGTAATTGTTTAGGTGGGTTTCCAAATTGGCTGCTTATGCTTTAACAACAACATTATTATTTTACAGACAGGAGTGCTGATGATAAAACAGTGAGAAAAAAAATTGTAAAATTGAACACTAGGTGTTTTTTTATATATAAAATATAACTATCATAACATGATATATATTAATTGCTTAAAAATAAGTATTTTTCTTTTGTCTATTTAATATTTTAACCAAACTTAGTTTTTGATGGGAGTCTAATACTATTTTCAGGTTTGATAATGGGAAGGTTAAGATGACTAGGTAATTTTTATGAATGAACAATGGCAAACATCAAAAATTGCCGTTTTTGGTGGTCCATCCAGGGCTAACCAAAAAGCAGGTTCTCTCTGAATGAGCTGGGATGTTTACATTAGATATGATTTGAAGGAAATTGGAACTCATAGGGGGGAGGGGGTAAACTTAAAAAACAATGAAACATCTTTTTCCAAATGAGCAATTGACATTATCTGGAACCTTCACTCGAGAGCTACACGTACTAAGTTGTCTAGAACGCATATTCTTAATGTTTTCCAATCATTTCCGTTAAAATGATGGTATTGAAATTCTAATATTATGCAATGCGATGCCATCGACACCTTGGTCACAATTACTAAAAATCGGTTCGTGACGTACCCCCTGATTTGTCTTCAATGACATATCTTGACTGACTTAAATCTTTTTTTTTTGACATAAGGACTTGGAATATACTTTTTAATGCCCATTAGGAAGGAGGTTGGCCAGAAAAGAGCTGTAAGATTTCAGCTTTACTTTATAGGCTACTTTAAAGTATAAAGTAAAGTTCACTGGTACTTTATACCAAATCCGCTAAGCTTGGCCCGTGCCACCTGATGGACGTGATTTCTTAAATTGAGGAGCCCCTCAACTTGATGCCCAATAAGTCGTTGATCGATTAGTAAAAGTATAAAATTTAGAAGTGAAACCAGTGAGAATTAAGTTCTGTCAAGCAATGCGTTGGACGGACATCATAGGTAGCGCAATCGCGCTGCCTAAGTAAAGAACGATGTTGGCACAATGTATCATTTACTTTTTTGGGGTTAGACCAGGGCACTTCGTATGGAAGGAGTTGTCGTAGAAACTTCAGAAATGGCTCATTCGATTGGAAATTAGAGTAGCTTGTGCCCTTTTTAATAGTCGAAAGTGATTGGAAGGTAACTAACACCCCTTCCACGCCAACCATTTCCCTAAACACATCCAATCAAAATTTTGAGATAGCCATTTTGTTCAGCGTAGTTGATTTCCAGATAGAAAATATGTTTTTGAGGAGGACACTCCTCCGCAACCCTCAGGGCAAGGGTGTTAAGTTATGCCCTGGGGCCATATAAGGTTTTTATATAAGGCGGTGTCGTAGAAACTTCAAAAAAGGCTCATTCGATTGGAAATTGGAGTGGCTAGTTCCATTTTTAATAGTCAAAAGTGATTTAAGGGCAACTACCCCCCCCCCCCACGCCCATCATTCCCCCAAACACATCCAATCAAAATTTTGAGATAGCCATTTTTTTCAGTGTAGTTGATTTCCAGATTGAAATTATGTTTTTGAGGATGAAACTCCCCCACAGCCCTCGCGGAAAGGGTCGTAAGTTATGCCCTGGGGGCATATAAGATTTTTATAGAAAGCATTGTCGTAAAAAATCCAAAAAACCTCATTCGATCGGAAATTCAAAAGTCTAGTGCCCTTTTTAATAGTCGAAAGTGATTGGAGGGCAACTAACCCTCCTCTCCCGTCCACCTTTTCCCCAAACACATCCAATCAAAATTTTGAGATAGTCATTTTGTCCAACGTAGTCTAAAGTTCTGAAAATTAGGTCTTTGAGGATGACAACCCCCCCCCACAGTCCTCAGGACAAGGATTATAAGTTATGCCCTGGGGGCATAGAAGGTTTTCATAGAAAGTGTTGTCGTATAAACTTCAAAAGGGGCTCATCCGATTGGATATTGAAATGGCTAGTGCCCTTTTTAATAGTCGAAAGTGATTAGTAGGCAACTAACACCCCTTCCACGCCTATCATTTATCCAAACGAATACAATAAAAATTTTGAGATAGCCATTTTGTTCAACGTAGTTGTTCGTTCTGCAAATTAGGTCTTTGAGGATGATAACCCCCCTCAGAGCCCTCAGGGCAAGGGTTATAAATTATACCCTTGGGGCATATAAGGTTTTCATTGACAGCTTTGTCGTACAAACTTGAAAAAGGACGAGTTCGATTGGAAAGTCAAAGTTCTAGTGCCCTTTTAGTAGTCGAAAGTGATTAGAAGGTAACTAATACATCTTCCATGTCCATCATTTATCCAAAGACATACAATCAAAATCTTGATATAGCCATTTTGTTCAACGTAGTTGAAAGTTCAGGAAATTATGTCTTTGAACATGTTAACCTCCCTCAAAGCCCTCGGGGCAAGGGTTATAAGTTATACCCTGGGGGCATATAAGGTTTTTATTGACAGCTTTGTCGTACAAGCTTGAAAAAGGGCGTATTCGATTGGAAATTCAAAGGGCTAGTGCACTTTGTAATAGTCGAAAGTGATTGGAGGGGAACTAATCTCCCTCTCACGCCCACCTTTTCCCCAAACACATACAATCAACATTTTTAGATAGCCATTTACTTCAACGTAGTTGAAAGTTTTGGAAATTAGGTGTTTAAGAATGAACCCCCCCCCCCCACAGTACATCATGGCAAGGGTTGTAAGTTATGCCCTGGGGGCATATAAGTTTTTTTTTTATAGGAAACGTTGTCTTAGAAACTTCAAACAGGGCTTATTCCATTGGAAACTGAAATGGCTAGGGGCTTTTTTAATAGTTGAAAGTAATTGGAGGGCAACTAACCCCTCTCTCACGCCCACCATTTTCCCAAACACATTAAATCAAAATTTTGAGATAGCCATTTTTTCAACGTAGTTGAAAGTTCTGGAAATTATGTTTTTGAGGATGACAACCCCCACAGCCCCCAGGGCAAGGGTTATAAGTTATGTTCTGGGGGCATATGAGGTTTTTATAGAAAGAGTTGTCGTGAAACTTCAAAAAGGGCTCATCCGATTGAAAATTGAAAGGGCTAGTGCTCTTTTTAATAGTTGAAATTAATTGCAAGACAACTAAACCCCCTCCCACGCCCACCATTTCCCCAAACATCAGAATTTTGAGATATTCATTTTGTTCAACGTAGTTAAAAGTTTAGTAAATTAGGACTTTTAAGATGACAACTCCCTCAGAGCCCTCAGGGCAAGGGTTATAAGTTCTACCCTGGGGGCATATAAGGTTTTTATACAAATTGTTGTCGTAGAAACTTCAAAAAGGGCTCATTTGATTGAAAATTGAAAGTTGAACGTTCTGGAAATTAGGTATTTGCCAGCGTTGTCGTAGAAACTTCAAAAAGGACTCATTCAATTGAGAATTGAGAGGACTAGTACAATTATTAATAGTCAAAAGTGATCAGAGGGTGAATGCACCCCCCCCCCATACCCATCATTTCCCCAAACACTTCCGATCAACATTTTGATGCAGCAATTTTTTTGTACGTAAAGGAAGGGTTCGGAAATTATGTTTTTGAGTATGACAACCCCCAACAACCCTAAGGACTAAGGTTGTAATTTATGGCCTTTGGGCATATAATGTCATACAGAAAGTGTTGTCGTAAAAATTTCAAAAAGGGCTCTTTAGATTAGAAATTGAGAGGGCTATTGCCCTTTTTAATAGTCGAAAGTAATCAGAGGGAAAATCGCCCTTCCCCCAACGCCCATCATTTCTCCAAACATTTCCGATCAACATTTGGATATTGCTATTTTGTTCAACGTAGTTGAAAGGTCTGAAAATTACGTCTTTGAGGATGACAACCCTCCTCCCATAGCCCTCATGACAAGGGTCGTAAGTTGTGCCCTTGGGGCATATGACGTTTTTATAGAAAATTTTGTCGTAAAAGCTTCAAAAGGGGCTCATTCAATTAGAAATTGAGAGGACTAGTGCCTTTTTTATAGTCGAAAGTGATCAGAGGGCAAATGTCTCCCTCCACGCCTGCCATTTCCCCAAACATTTCCAATCAAAATTTTGATATAGCCATTTTGTTAAGCCTATCAGAAAGGTCTGGAAATCATGTCTTTGAGGATAACAAATCCCCCCGTAGTCCTCAAGACAATGGTTGTAAGTTATGCCCTGGGGTAATATAGGGTTTTTATGGAAAGTGTGGTAATATAAACTTCAAAGGAGGCTCATTGGATTGTTAATCAGACGCTCTAGTGCTCTTTTTAAGAGCCGAAGTGATCAGGGGGCAGCTGCCCTCAAACCCCTATACACACGTCATATTGTCCCGAAATGTGTCGAATAGAAAATTTGAGATAGCCATTCTATTTAAAATAGTCTAAATATCATATAACAAGGCTTTTGGGGTTGAAACAAACCCCAGAGATTAGGGGCAAGGGCTGTAAGTTATGCCCAGGGGGTATTAAAGGTTTTTATGGAAGGGATGGTTGTTTTACTTCGGAAGAGGCTCAGTCTTTCTCCCTGAAAAAGACTATGTCAGTATAAGATAAACATAAATCTATGAAAAAACTTTTTGCCAAAAACAGTCTTTTCAAAAAAAAAGTAAAGAACCCCATTGGGCCGAAAATGACCAAAAATAGAATCGAATAGTCTATCAAGCATACAACAACGACAAAAGTACATCGATGAGTAAATAATCCCCAAAACAAACAAAAATTAAAATAAAAATAGTTCAAAACGAGCAGAAATTAATCTGAGTATGGTTCTAAACCTTATGCTTTCTAAAAGCCAGAACATAGTTTTTACTTTACTGAAAAATATTCTTTTAAATGTTTTCACTTATAACTTTAAGAAAACAAAAATTTTAAGGAATAAATATCAGCATGTGCATATCAAATTGACAATGCACATTTTTTTCAGTAAAATCATTTGAATTTTTGTCAGTAAAGTACAAATTATATTCTGGCTTCTAAAAAGTTTAGGGTTTAGAACCCTATTCAGATTAATTTCTGCTAAACGATATCGACAGTTTTGAATTTGGTTATCAAACACCAAAACATTTAATGCCTTTAGACTCAGTGTTTATAAGAAGTAACGCATTATCAAGGTGTTTGTTCAAAGTAAAACATTAAAACTGAGATTAAGAAAATCAAATAAAAATTTTTAATTCAATATATCTAATTAAATTTTGAATGCCAAAAGCCAGCATATTTGACACCTTTATACTTCATATCTGTAAAAAGTTAAATCTCTTCCAAAGGGACAAATAGATAAATACCATCACTCCTAGAAACAAAATAAAATTGATAATAAAACACAAAAAACGTATCAGTTCAGGGGGAAACTACAGAAATTCTTAGCATTCCGTCCAGGGGAAACATTTCTGGTTATAGTGGCTTCATATGTCAGCTCATGGGTACTCTTGTAATGCAAGCAAAAGTTGACGGCATATTCTTACCGAGATTGCCCCTTATTAAGTTGTTTTCCTTTTTTTTCTATAAATATACGAACTTTCTTGTGTTCTAATAACTGCTCTAATTACCTATAAACAAATACATATTTAAGATTACCATAAAAAGCTGATTCTTTGACTAAATATTATCAATAGTTAGGCTCTTATACTTTCGTTATTGACAAGGATCGCTATTTACTTACCATTCATTACTATGAAGAGTTGTTTTTTTTTGTGTTTTTGTTTTGGTCCAACCAAAACATATAGAAAAAAATTTAGTGGTAAACTGTTTAGGGGTCACTCAATCATAAATTAGAACTTATATTTTTCTTATTATGGGTCAAAATCTATCGGCAGGTAGTCAACAATGAGAAAATAAACATTTTTTCCATGGTTTTTCCCTATTCTGCTCTCTTTCCTTTGGTTTCTTTACAGTTAATTTATTGTCTCAAATTTCCAGGGGGTGGGCCTGCCCCCCTGCCCCTCCCCCTGCCGGCACCCATGCCTAATGTACTAACTGCTGAAATATTTGTTTTTTCATTTCTCTTATTTATGGTTAACCTATTCCCGTTCTTCAAGTGGTTGTGGAGTCCCACGTCGCCTATAGGGGGGGGGGATAAAATTACACAATATAGTTCAAAATGTCATATCCTATTTTTTTAGGCAGCACAATACCCCTGCCTAAGTAAAGAGCACATGTAGGCACAAAGTATTTTTTTTTTTTACCATGGCACTTCGTATAGAAGGAGTTGTCCAAGAAAACCTGAAAAGGGCTCATTCGATCGTAAATGAAAGGGCTAGTGCCCTTTTTAATAGTCGAAATTGATTTAACGGTAACCAGCCCTCCCCACACACCCATCATTTCTCCAAGCTATCCAACCAACATTTTAAAATAGCCATTTTGATTGGAAATTTATAGTTCTAGTTCCCTTTTAAAAGTCAAAAGTGTTGAAGGGCAACTGCTCCCCCCTGACATCCTCCTTTCCCCAAACGCATCCGATCGAAATTGTGAGATAGAATTTTGTTCACAATTGTCCAAAGAGCATATAACAATGTCTTCAGGGTGGACACAACGTGCAGAGCCCAGGGTCAAGGGTTGTAAGTAATACCCTGGGGCATATAAGGTTCTTATGGAACGGGTTGTCGCATAAACCACGGATCGGAGGGGGCCTATTTAATTGGAAGTCAGAAGTTCTAGTGCCCTTTTTAAGAGTCAAAAGTAATTGGAGTGCAATAATCCCCCTCCAAGCCCCCCTCCCCCAAGTCATTCCTCAAAAAACATCCGACGAAATTTTAAGATAGCTATTTTGTTCAATAATTACTAGATCTTTCAGCAACTTCTGAAAGATCTAGTAATTATGTCTTTAGGGATGTCAACCTCCCTACAGTCCTCAGGACAATTCGTTCATTGTTTACAAATAGTATATGCTATTGAAAAAGGCATGTATTTTGAACTTTGCTTTCCAAAAAGACAAAGAACATTCAGGTGAGTCTTCCAGAGAGTCTTAAGTAGAGTGTTGAACTAAATCAAAATATGTTATGTGTATAAGGATTGTCTAAAGGGTGTAACTCAGAAATGACTGAGCAAATAAATTTAGAATTAACAGAAAATGATCAGGAAGACGTTCAAAAAGTCAATATTTGATTGCTGCAACTACTGCTATAGCTACAACCTCTACTATTGCTACCACTACCAGTAGTACACTATTCCATTTACAATATTGAGGAGGAATTCTAACTAAATCAAAAGACCCTATGTGCGCGTACATTGTCAAAAGAGTGAGAATTGATTTGGTTGTTAAATTGGAACTTTGAGAGAATACTTAAAGGCGAAGATCAATTGACCAAAAGGAAATATGTGAACGCTACTACTAATATTACTTTCACTGCTACGTTTACTGATGCTACTACATCAACTGCTACTTCTATTGCAACTCCTTGCAAGGCTCAGAGCATTGAGAGGAAAAATTTCAAATAGTATATGAACATACAGGTTATCAAAAGGACAAATCAGCAATGTCATAGCAATGGCTAATTTCATTATGTTGAAACTTCCAGGACCTGACGAGAGGGATGTTTAACTGATCAAAAGGCAATATGTTAATATTACTTCTGCTACTAGGAGTACTGCTATTACTATTAATACTACGACTAGTCATACCAATACTACTACTGTGACCATTACTACAACTATTCCCAATGGTGTGGAGGTGAAACTACCAAGGAATTTTAAGGGGGGAAGGTGTACTAAATCACAGTACGTGATTTATATGCAGATTGTTGAAAGGGTGCAACAGCAATATCTTAGGAACAGTTTGGCGTGTGAAGTTGAAACTAGCTGGGGTGTTCTGAGGGATGTTGAACTAACCAAAAGGAGATATTTTTACTCTAATGCTACTGTTTCTACTCATACTACTACTAATTCTACTATAATTACTACTTGTACTACTACTACTGCCACTAAAGCAAAGGCTACTACTATTGATTTTACTGCTCCTACTACTACTGCTTCTATAAAAACTAAGGGTGTTGAGGTGGAATGCACTGAAACTTATGGAACTAAATTGAAAAACGCTATACCTACACAGGTTATGAAGACGTATCAGAAATGCTACAGGAACGGTTGATGAGTAGAGAGGGGTCATGAGGTCCGACGATGACCACGTGGTTTTTGGTTTTGTAAGTGTGAATGAAAAAACAGGAATTTTCTAACTTGAAAAAAAAAGAAATTTGTAACAGTTATGTATGTTTTTATTGTATTTTTAAGTGAGAATTTGAAAAACAGGAACTTTCTCACATTTTTGTATGTTTTTATGGTTTTTGTCAGTTAGAATTTGAAAAAACAGTAACTTTCCCACTCACGAAACAATAAACCACGTGGTGCGGTCACGAGTCAGAACACCTCTGCTGTCGACCTCAATCCACCTATCGTGAATCAATAATTCCCCGTAGAAACAACAAATTAATTTCTCTTTTCTTGACAGATCAATCAATCTATGACATCATCTGTCACACTTTAAAAATTTCCGCCTAGAAACATTTCTCCAGGAATAGATCCAAATCATTAATGTCTTTGCCTCGTGAACAGTTCTACTGGTCGAACTCCAAAGGATTTTAATAACCAAAGGCCATTGAAACAATTAGGCAAGAAACATCTTAGCGATGAATTGTTTTAGCGCGCGAAAAGTTTTCATATTAATTTGAAATGCGTTAGCGCAGAGATGCCAATAAAAAAGTAACACGATGAATTTACTTTTAGGTATTATTTGGGCGAAACCGTTTTATACATGTTATGGAACTATTTCGGCGAAACAGATAGAGACATTTTAAAAGAAGATTTTGAAGAGATTTTGGAGGAGGTTTTGAGTGTGGTCGTTATAATACACAAGTTTCATTTGAACAGTATTGTGAGGTCCTCTAACCCAACCCCAAAGGGTTCCAATCCTCCTACCCCAACCCCGAAGGAAGCCCCCGGTACTCAAAATCCCACCAAGCTCCCAAAGGCCCTCCACCGGTCCCCAAATGTCCCCCAGGCCACCAACTGTCCCCCAGGACCCTCAAAGGCCCCCCCCCCCAAGCTCCCAAAGGGACACCAGCGCCCCCAAAGGCCCACCCAGACCCCCAAAGGCCATCCCCGGGCCCCCCAAAGGCCCATCGAGCCCCCAAAGGACCAACGGGGTCCCAAAGGCCCTCCACCGGTCCCCAACTGCCCCCCCGGACCCCCAAAGGCCCTCCCCTGGTCCTCAAAGGTCTCCCGGGCTCCCAAAGGACCAATGGGGTCCCAAAGGCCCTCCACCGGTCCCCAAATGTCCCCCAGGCACCCAAAGGCCCGCCCTGTGCCCCAAAGGCCCACCCAGACCCCCACAGGCCAGCCCCGGGCCCCCCAAAGGCCCATCGAGTTCCCAAAGGACCAACGGGGTCCCAAAGGCCCTCCACCGGTCCCCAAAGGTCCCCCAGGCCCCCAAAGGCCCTTCCTGTGCCCAAAGGCCCTCCCTGTGCCCCAAAGGCCCAGCTAGGTTTCTTAGCCTTTCATAGGTATGTGTTGTCAGAACATTATGATTTGGGATGTGTAGTTTGCTATTTCAGGCTTTTCTGAGCTAAGGTTTTCTAGTATTTCGTAGGTGAATGTTGTCTGAAACCATTAGTTTGGGATATGTAATTTACTATTTACGACTTTTCATAACCAGATTTCTTAGTCTTTCGTAGGTGTGTAATGTCTGAAACCTATGATTTGGGTTGGATGGATTGCTACTTTCGACTTTTCTTAGATGAATTTCATAGCATTTCATTGGTGTTTGTTGTCTGAAACATATAGTTTGGGATGACTACTTTGCTATTTTTGACTTTTCTGAGCTGGGTTTTTTAGCCATTCATAGGTGTGTGTTGTCTGAAACCTAGGATTTGGGATGTGTGGGTTGCTATTTCGGGCTTTTCTGAGCTGGATTTCTTAGTCTTTCATAGGTGTGTAGTGTCTGAAAACTATGATTTGGGGTGGATGTTTTGCTAGTTTTGACTTTTCTGAGCTGTATTTCTTAGACTTTCATAGGTGTTTGTTGTCTGAAACCTATAGTTTGGGATGACTAGTTTGCTATTTTTGACTTTTCTGAGCTAGGTTTCTTAGCCTTTCTTAGGTGAGTGTTGTCTGAAACCTAGGATTTGGGATATTTAAATTACTATTTCGGGCTTTTCTAAGCTAGTTTTCATAGTCTTTCATAGGTATGTGTTGTCTGAAACCTATGATTTGGGATGTGTGGGTTGCTATTTTTTACTTTTCCGGGCTGGATTTATTAGCCGTTCATAGGTGAGTGCTGTCTGAAACTTGTGATTTGAGATGGTTAATTTGCTATTTCCGGCTTTTATTAGCTAGGTTTTATAGCCTTTCATAGGTTTGTTTTTTCTGAAACTCATGATTTGGGATGTGTAGTTTGCTATTTGAACTTTTCAGAGCTAGGATTCTTAGTCCATCATTGGTGTTTGTTGTCTGAAACCAATAGTTTGGGATGACTAGTTTGCAATTTCAGGCTTGTTCATTTTGAATTTCTGTCATGAAATGCAAGAGTTGGAAAATTAGGGTCTTAGTCCACCAGCTCAGTATTAGGGTCCCAGTCCACCAGCCTGAATGGTGGAAATTCACTAGCTCAGAATTGGGGTCTTAGTCCACCAGCCTGAATGGTGGAAATCCACTAGCTCAATATTGGGGCCTCAGTCCACCAGCCTGAATGTTGGAAATTCACGACCTCAGAATTAGGGTCTTAGTCCACCAGCCCGAATGGTGGAAATTCACTAGCTCAGAATTGGGGTCTTAGTCCACCAGCCCGAACGGTGGAACTTCACTAGCTCAGAATAAAGGTATTAGTCCACCAGCCTGAATGGTGGAAATCCACTAGCTCAATATTGGGGTCTCAGTCAACCAGCCTGAATGGTGGACATTCACTATCTCAGAATTAGGGTCTTAGTCCACCAGCCAGAATGGTGGAAATTCACTAGCTCAGAATTGGGGTCTTAGTCCACCAGCCTGAATGGTTGAAATTCACATTAGACGACACAAAACCTTACAGATACACAAAAACTTACACACACGCACAAAAAATTACACACACACACAAAAACTGACACACACACACGCATGAAAACTTAAACACACACACAAAAACATACAAACACACACAGAAACATACACACACACACACACACACAAAAACTTACACACACACAAACAAAAAAACACACATACACAATCACAATAAAACTTACAATCACACAAAAAATTACATTTACACAAAAAATTACACACACACACACACACAAAACTAAAAAACGCAAACACAAACACGAACACACACACACAAACGCAAAAACTTACACAAACACAAAAACTTAAAAACACACAAACACGAACACAAAAAAATACAAATTAAAACAAAAAAAACTCACACACATGCAAAAAAACCTACACAAACACAAAAACACACACACACACACTTACACACACACACTCGAAAAATTACACACACACGAACACTAATAAAAACAAACACAAATACACTCAAACACACACACACACACACAAAAAATAACAAATGCACACGAAAACTTAAATGCACACAAAAACTTACATGCACACAAAAACTAACACACACACACAAACACAAAACTAACAAACACACACACTCTAACACTCACACACATACACGCAAAAAAATACACACACACACAAAAACTTACACACACACACACACACACACACACACACACACACACACACACACACACACACACAAAAACTTACACAAAAACACAAAAACACACACACACACACGCACAAAAACTAACAAACACACACACATACACAAAACTTACACACACACACACGAAAACTTAAACACACATTCCAAAACTAAAACACACACAAAAACTAAAATATTCACACTAAAAATTACACACACACACACGAAAACTAACACACACAATTAAAAAAAAACACACAAACACACACACACAAACAAACACACACAAACACAAAAAAACATACCCACACACACACACACACAAAAAAAAAAACTTACACAATCACACAAAAACTAACATCAACACAAAAACAAACATGCACACAAAAACATACAAACACAAAAAAAAACAAAACTTACACACACACACACACACACTATAAAACACAAAAACACGAAAAATAATACACACACACAAAAACTTACACACACACACACACACACACACACACAAAAACTTAAACATGAACACAAAAAAACTCACACAAACACGCACAAAAACTTACACACACACACACACACACAAAACTTAAACACAAACACACGAACACATACACAAAAAAACACAAAATCAAAAACAAAAAAAAAAAAAAAAAAACAAAAACAAAAACACACACAAAAACAAAAACAAAAACACAAAAAAAAAAACAAACACAAAAAAAATCACAAACACACACACAAAAACATACAAAAAATAACAAACAAACACCAAATAAATATAAACAGAATCAAAATATTATAAGCAATCAAAAAAACACACAAACACACAAAATGATACACGCACTAACAAAATGAAATTCTCCAACAAAATTACATGAAGAAAAACAAGAACAAACAAATACTCTAAATAAAACACACTCCCAAAAACTTACACACACACACACAAAAACTAAAACACAAACACACAAGAAAACAAACACACCCACTAAAAAACATTCAAAGACACACACTATAATACACACACACACACACACACACACACACAAAAACTTACACATGCAAAGGAATTCAAACATTCACACAAACACTTATACACACACACACGAAAACTTACACACACACGTCAAAACTTACACACACAATAGCTTACACACACAAAAAATTACACACACACACACACAAAAACTTACACACACACTCAACAAAACACACAAACACACACTACACAACAAACATACACACACACACACACACAAAAACTTAAACACAGAATAACAAAATTACACACACACACACAAAAACTTACACACACACACAAACACTTACGCACCCACAAAAACTAATAAACACACATGCAAAATTACACACACACAAACACTAACACACACTCACAAAAACTTACACACACACACACACACGAAAACTTATGCACACACACGAAAACTACCATATCACAGTTAAATTGTCTTAATTTTTCAAATTTCATTTTGAATTTCTATCGTGAAATGAAAGAGTTGGAATATTTCAGTAGTGACTTGCTGTGCTTTACATTCTCACAGTTACATTCTCTTGATTTTTCGAAGTTCATTTTGAATTTCTGTCATGAAATGCAAGAGTTGGAAAATTGTGGTCTTAGTCTACCAGCTCAGTATTGGGCACCCAGTCCACCAGCCTCAACGGTGGAAATTCACTAGCTCAGAATTGGGGTCATAGTCCACCAGCCTGAATGGTGGAAATCCACTAGCTCAATATTGGGGTCTCAGTCCACCAGCCTGAATGGTGGAAATGCTCTAGCTCAGAATTTGGGTCATAGTCCACCAGCCTGAATGGTGGAAATCCACTAGCTCAGAATTGGGGTCTCAGTCCACCAGCCTGAATGGTTGAAATTCACATTAGACGAGGTTACGTGCGCGCGCACACAGACAGAGAGACGACAAACACACAGGGACAACACACACACAAAGAGACGACACCTAACCTTTTCCGGCGAGTATGGTTAGGTTAGGTTAGGCTAGATTAAGTTAGGTTAGGTTAGGTTAGGTTAGGTTAGCCCATATACGCTTCACCTTGTTTAGCTTTGGTTAGTTGAGAGACAGGCAAAATGTTTGGTTTTTTATTATGTTTGTTTTGGTTATATTACGTTAGTAGATTTAAATTTAGTGTAGCATATGATAGCATCAGTCCCTCCGAGTCCTAATCCTAAACTCCCATCCCCAAAAATAACCTCAACTCACTGAATCTGAACGAACCAAATCATACCCCTATCTTTTTGCCCGTCTCTCACCTAACCTAAGCTAACCTAAGTGAAGCGTACGTGGGCTAATCTAACCTAACTTAACCTAACCTAACTTAATCTAGCCTAACCTAACCTAACCATACTCGCCGGCAAAGGTTAGGAGTCGTCTCTTTGTGTGTGTGTTGTCCCTGTGTGTTAGTCGTCTCTCTCTGTGTGTGTGTGCGCATGAATCATAGACTAATATGAATTTCAACCATTCAGGCTGGTGGACTATGACCCTAATTCTGAGCTAGTGAATTTCCGCCACTCAGACTGGTGGACTAAGATCCCAATACTGAGCAAATAAATTTCCTTCATTCAGGCTGGTGGACTGTGTCCCTAATTCTGAGCTAGTGGATTTTCACCATTCAGGCTGGTGGAGTTTGACCCCCCGTCTGAGCTAGTGAATTTCCACCGTCCAGGCCGGTGCATTGTGAGCCCAATACTGATCTGATGGGCTAAGAACCCGATTTTGCATCTCTTGCATTTCAAGAGAGAAATTCAAAATGTACTTTGATCAATAATGGGACTGTAACTGTGAGAAGGTAGAGCACAGCAAGTCACTACTGAAATATTTCGACTCTTGCATTTCACGATAGAAATTCAAAATGAAATTTGAAAAATTAAGACAATGTAACTGTGATATGGTAGTTTTCGTGTGGGTGCATAAGGTTTCGTGTGTGTGTGTGTGTTAGTTTTTTTGAGTGTGTGTAATTTTGTGTGTGTGTGTATGTGTTTTTGCGTGTGTGTAATTGTTTGTGTGTGAGTTTGTTTTAGTGTGTGCGTGTAAGTGTTCTTGTGTGTGTTTGAGTTTTTGAGTGTGTGTGTTAGTTTTTGTGTGTGTGTGTGTGTGTGTGTAAGTTTGTGTGTGTGTGTGTGTGTGTGTGTGTGTTTGTTTGTGCGTGTGGGTGTAAGTTTCTGTGTGTGTGTGTGTGTATGTTTGTGTTTGTCTTATATTTTGTTTGTGTTTGTTTTGTCGTGTGTGTTTATGTTTTCTTGTGTGTGTGTATAAGTTTTTGTGTGCATGTTAGTTTTAGTGTGATTGTGTAAGTTTTTGTGTGTGTGTGTGTGTGTGTGTAAGTTTTTGTGTGTGTGTGTAAGTTTTGTGTGTGTTTGCTAGTTTTCGTGTGTGTGTGTTAGTTTTCGTGTGTGTGTGTGTAAGTTTTTGTGCGTGTGTAAGTTTTTTTGTGTGTGTGTAAGTTTTTGTGTGAATGTATGTTTTTGTGTGCATATTAGGTTTTGCTTGTGAGTGTAATTCTGTGTGTGTGTGTGTAAGTTTTGTGTGTCTAATATATTGCTTGTTTTTTTTTGTTTTTTTTTTTTGTTTTTTAGTTTGTGTGTGTGTGTGTGTGTGTGTGTGTGTATTATTGGTTTTTTTATTGTTTTTTTTGTGTGTGTGTGTGTATTTTTGTGTGTGTGTGTGTGTGTGTGTGTAATTGTTTTTGTTAGTTATATGTGGTGTGTGTGTGTATTATATAGTGTGTTTGTTTTTATTTGTTGTGTGTGTGTGTGTGTGTAATTTTTTTTTCGTTTGTGTGAGTTTTTTTTGTTTTGTTGTTTAAGTGTTTGTGTGTGTGTGTGTGTGTGTGTGTAATTTTGTTTCTGTAAGTAAGTTTTTTAGTGTTTTTTTAAGTGAACGTGTGTGTGTGTGTGTGTGTAAGTTTGTGTGTGTGTGTGTGTGTAATTTTTTGTGTGAATTTAAGTTTTTTTTTGACTGTAAGTTATCGTGTGCATGTATAAGTTTTTGTGTGTGTGTGTGTGTGTGTGTGTTTTTTATATGGTGTTTTAGTTTTTAATTGTTTGTGTGTGTGTGTGTGTTATTTTTGTAGTGTGTGTGTAAGTTTTCGTGTGTGTGTGTGTAAGTTTTAGTGTGCTTGTGTTAGTTTTTTTGTGTGTGTTAGTTTTGGAGTGTGTGTTTTAGTTTTAGTGTGTGTGTGTGTAATTTTTGTGTTTGTGTGTGTGTTTTTCATTTTTTGTGAGTATGTTTTTGTGATTTTTTTTGTGTTCTTGTGTGTGTGTGTGTGTGTGTGTGTGTGTGTGTGTGTGTGTGTTTGTGTGTGTGTGTGTGTGTGTGTGTGTCAGTTTTGGCGTGTGTGTGTGTGAGTTTTTGTGTGTGTGTGTGTGTTAGTTTTGTTTGTGTGTGTGTGTGTGTGTAAGTTTTTGTGTGCTTGTTAGTTTTTGTGTGCTTGTTAGTTTTCGCGTGCTTGTGTTAGTTTTTGTGTGTGTGTGTGTGTGTGTGTGTGTAAGTTTTTGTGTGTGTAAGTTTTGGCGTGTGTGTGTAAGTTTTCGTGTGTGTGTGTGTGTGAGTGTGTGTGTTTGTGTGTGTTTGTGTGTGTAAGTTTTTGTGCGTGTGTGTGTGAGTTTTTTTGTGTTCATGTGTAATTTTTTGCGTGTGTGTGTATGTGTGTTTAATTGTTTGTGTGTGTGTAAGTGGTTGTGTGTGTGTGTGATTTATCTGTTTTGTGTGTGTGTGTGTAAGTTTTTTTTTTTTGTGTGTGTGTAAGTTTTTGTGTGCATGTAAGTTTTTGTGTGCATGTAAGTTTTCGTGTGCTTGTGTTAGTTTGTGTGTGTGTGTATTATTGTGTGTGTGTGTGTGTGTGTGTAACTGTCATCGTGTGTGTGTAAGTGTTGGTGTGTGTGTGTAAGTTTTCATGTGCGTGTGTGTGTGTCAGTTTTTGTGTGTGTGTGTAATTTTTTGTGAGTGTGTGTAAGTTTTTGTGTCTGTGTCAGTTTTTGTTTCGTCTAATGTGAATTTCAATCATTCAGACTGGTGGACTAAGACCACAAGTCTGAGCTTGGGAATGCTCAACATTTAGACTGGTGGACTATGACCCTAATTCTGAGCAATGGAAGTTCCACCATACTGCCTAGTGGACAACGTCCCCAATATAGAGATATTTAAGTTCCACCATACAGTCTGGTGGACTCTAACCCCGATAATGAGATAGTGAATTTCCACCATTCAGGCTGGTTTAGTGGGGCCCCAATACTAAGCTGGTGGACTAAGACCCCAATTTTCCAACTCTTGCATTTCATGACAGAAATTCAAAATGAACAAGCCTGAAATAGCAAACTAGTCATCCCAAACTATTGGTTTCAGACAACAAACACCAATGATGGACTAAGAATCCTAGCTCTGAAAAGTTCAAATAGCAAACTACACATCCCAAATCGTAATTTTCTGACAACACACACCAATGAGAGACTATGAAACCTAGCTAATAAAAGCCGGAAATAGCAAATTAACCATCTCAAATCATAAGTTTCAGACAGCACTCACCTATGAACGGCTAAAAAATCCAGCTCGGAAAAGTCAAAAAATAGCAACCCACACATCCCAAATCATAGGTTTCAGACAACACATACCTATGAAAGACTAAGAAATCTAGCTTAGAAAAAAGCCCGAAATAGTAATTTACATATCTCAAATCCTAGGTTTCAGACAACACACACCTAAGAACGGCCAAGAAACCTAGCTCCGAAAAGTCAAAAATAGCAAACTAGTCATCCCAAACTATAGGTTTCAGACAACAAACACCTATGAAAGGCTAAGAAATACAGCTCAGAAAATTCAATATTAGCAAAACATACATCAATAAAAATAGTTTTAAGTCATCAGTCAAAAAATAACTAAAAATATACACAACTCATAATAGACCTAAATTTACTTGTAAATATAAAAAAACATAGTTTTATTAAATAATAAACATAGTAAAGAATAAGATAAATAAGCTCAGAAAAGCCTTAAATAGCGAAACTACTCATCCCAAACTAGAAGTTTCAGACAACAAACGCATATGACGGACTAAGAATCAAAGCTCTGAAAACTTCAAATAACAAACGATGCACCCCACATCATAAGTTTCAGACACCAAACACCTATAAAGGAAAAGAAATCTATCTCAAAAAATACAAAAAATAGCATACAACTCACACGATCATAGGTTTCTGTCAAAACAAACCTAGGAATGGCTAAGAAACCCAGCTCCGAACCGTCACAAGTAGCAAACTACATCTCCCAAATCATAGGTTTCAGTCAACACACACCTACGAAAGACTAAGAAACCTTAGCTCAGAAAAGCCTGAAATAGCAACCCACATATCCCAAACTATTGGTTTCAGACAACATTCACCTACGAAATACTAGAAAACCTTAGCTCAGAAAAGCCTGAAATAGCAAACTACACATCCCAAATCATAATGTTCTTACAACACATACCTATGAAAGGCTAAGAAACATAGCTCAGAAAAGTTGAAAATAGAAAACTACACATCCCAAATCATAGGTTTCAGACATCACACACCTATGAAAGACTATGAAATCCAACTCAGAAAAGCCCGAAATAGTAATTTACATATCCCAAATCATAAGTTTCAGACAGCATTCACCTACGAAATACTAAGAAACCTTAGCTCAGAAAAGTCTGAAATAGCCAACTACTCATCCCAAACTCGAAGTTTCAGACAACAAACACCTATGAGTGACTAAGAATCCTAGCTCATGAAAAGTCCAAAAAGCAAACTATACCTCCCAAATCATAATTTTCTGAAAGGACACACCTATGAAAGGCTAAGAAATCTAGCTCAGAAAAGTCAAAA
>NC_142810.1:42875426-42903353 GCF_049724085.1 Artemia sp. Qi Xiang Cuo
AAATAGCAAATTACATATCCCAAATCATAGTTTTCAGACAACACTCACCTATGAACGACTAAGAAAACTAGCTCAGAAAAGTCAAAAATAGCAAAGTAGTCATCCCAATCTATATGTTTCAGACAACAAACACCTATGAAACGTTAAGAAATCCAGCTCAGAAAAGTCAAAAGTAGCAATCCACCCACCTCAAATCAGAGATTTCAGACACTACACGCCTATGATAGACTAAGAAATCCAACTCAGAAAAGCCTGAAATAGCAACCAATACATCCCAAATCATAGGTTTCAGACACCACACAACTAAGAAAGACTAAGAAAAAAGGTTATGAAAAGTCGAAAACATCAAAATACACATCCCAAACTATTGGTTTCAGACAACATTCACCCACGAAATACTAGAAAGACTTAGCTCAGAAAAGACTGAAATAGCAAACTACACATCCCAAATCAAATTGTTCTGACAAAACATACCTATTAAAGGCTAAGAAACCTAGCTCAGAAAAGTCGAAAATAGCCAACTACTCATCCCAAACTCGAAGTTTCAGACACTACACACCTATGAAAGACTAAGAAATCCAACTCCGAAAAGCCCGAAATAGTAATTTACATATCCCAAATCATAAGTTTCAGACAGCATTAACCTACGAAATACTAAGAAACCTTAGCTCAGAAAAGTCTGAAATAGCAAACTACTCATCCCAAACTCGAAGTTTCAGACAACAAATACCTACGAGTGATTAAGAATCCTAGCTCTGAAAAGTCCAAAAAGCAAACTACACCTCCCAAATCCGAATTTTCTGAAAGGACACACATATGATAGGCTAAGAAATCTAGCTCAGAAAAGTCAAAAATAGCAAATTAACCATCCCAAATCATAGGTTTTAGTCAACACACACCCATGAAGGGCTAAGAAATCCAGCTAAGAACAGTAAAAAAAATAGCAACCCACACACCCCAAATCATTGGTTTCAGACACCACACACCTACGAAAGATTAAGAAATCCGGTTATGAAAAGTCGGAAATAGCAAATTACATATCCCAAATCTTAGGTTTCAGACAACACTCACCTATGAACATCTAAGAAACCTAGCTCAGAAAAGTCAAAAAGTGCAAACTAGTCACCCCAAACTATAGGTTTTAAACAACAAACACTTTTGTAAGGCTTAGAAATCTATCTCGAACAAGTCAAAAGAAGAACTCCATCCTTCCCAAATCATAGGTTTCATAGAACATATGTCTATGAAAGACTAAGAAATCTAGCTCAGAAAGGTCAAAAATAACAAACTACATATCCCAAATCATCGGTTTTAGTCACCACACACCAACGAAAGACTAAGAAACCTAGCTCAGAAAAGTGAAAAATAGCAAACTATTCATCCCAGACTATTGGTTTCATACTTCATTCACCTACGAAATACTAGAAAACCTTAGCTCAGAAAAGCCTGAAATATCAAACTATACATTCCAAATCATAGTTTTCTGACAACGCATACCTATGAAAGTCTAAGAAATCCAGCTCAGAAAAGTAGAAAATAGCAAACTAAACATCCCAAATCATAGGTTTCAGACACCACTCACCTATGAAAGGCTAATAAATCCAACTCAGGAAAGTCAAAAATAACAGACTACATATCACAAATCATAAGTTTCACTCAACACTCAACGACGAAAGGCTAAGAAACCTAGCTCATAAATGACTGAAATAGCAAACTACTCATCCCAAACTATTGGTTTCAGACAACATTCACCTAGGAAATACTAGGAAACCTTAGCTCAGAAAAGCCTGAAGTCGCAAACTACACATCCCAACTCCTAGGTTTCAGACAACACACCTCAACGAAAGACAGGTGCTGGGGGAGAGCCATTGTGGGTCTGTGGGGCCCATGTGGGTCGTTGGTCCGTGGGGAGGTCGGGAGCCCTTTGGGGCCCAGAGGAGGAGCTGGGGAGGCGGGAGAGGGCTGTGGAGGGTCGGGGGGGCCCTTGGGGGCGCGGGGAGGGTCTGGGGAGGCCGGGGGGCCTTTGGGAGCCGAGGGGAGGACCGGGGGGACCCCAGGGAAGGCGTTGGGGGGTCTGGGGGTCACTTGAGGACCGATTGGTCCTTTGGGAGCCCGGTGAACCTTTGGGGGCCGGGGAGGGCCTTTGGGGGTCCGGGGGCCAGTTGGGAGCCTGGGGGACATTTGGGGACCGGTGGCGGGCCTTTGGGACCCTGTTGGTCTTTTGGGAACTCGATGGGCCTTGGGGGGGCCCGGGGTTGATCGTTGAGGGGCGGGGGTGAGCCGTTGGGGGCGCCTGTGGCCCTTTGGGAGCTTGGGAAACCTTTGAGTGTCCGGGGGGCAGTTAGGGGCCGAGTGGACCTGGGGGGCCCGGGAGCGGGCCTTGGGGAGCTGGGGGGGCCTTCGCGGCCCGGGGGCGTCCTTCGGAGTTGGGGTAGGAGGATTGGAACCCTTTGGGGTTGGGTTAGAGGACCTCACAACACTGTTCAAATGAAACTTGTGTATTATAACGACCACAGAGTTTCACCTTTAAATTCTCTTCTAAAATCTCTTCAAAAATCTTATTTTAAAATGTCTCTATCTGTTTCGCCGAAATAGTTCCATAACCTGTCTAAAACAGTTTCGCCCAAATAATCCCTAAACGCAAATTCAGCATGTTCCTTTGTTATTGGCATCTCTGTGCTAACACATTTCAAATTAATAGGAAACCTGCTCGCGCGCTAAAACAATTCATCGCTAAGATGTTTCTTGCCTAATTGTTTCCATGGCCTGGGGTTATTAATATCCTTTGGAGTTCGACCAGTAGAACTGTTCCCGAGGCAAAGACATTAATGACTTGGATCTATTCCTGGAGCAGTACCTGTCAGACATTACTAAACTATGCCCGGAAACAATTTGATTAATGACTGACAGCAAAGTGAAAAAAATACTGTTTTTCCATTCTCACTGACAAAAACCATGAAACATACATAAATTGCTGTTGACATCCATGAAAGTGAGAAAGTTCCTGTTTTTTCATTCTCACTGACATAAACCATAAAACCATCCATAAATATGACAAAATTCCTGTTTTTCAAATTCTCACTGACAAAAAACATAAAACATAAAGTTTTTTCAAATTCTCACTTACAAAGTCCATAAAAACATACAAAAATGTGAGAAAGTTCCTGTTTTTCAAATTCTCACTGACAAAATCCATAAAACCATCAAATACATTTGACAAAATTCCTGTTTTTCAAATTCTCACTGACAAAGTCCATAAACCACGTGGTTCTATGCCCATATAAGGAGCCCTGTCACGAGTTATTATGGCATCTCTACTCATGTGGTCTTCGTCCTTATTTGTGGCTACTACCACTATTTGTGGCTACTGCTACTGCTTGAGGTCATTACTACTGCTTGTGAATTTCACTACTAGGACTAATTAAGCTGAAACTTAATTAGTTTAAGGGAATATGGAGGGGGATGTTGAACTAAATCAAAAGATACAATGTTTAAATAGACTGTCAAAAGAATGTATCTCTAATGTCACAGGGAAACAACAAAGTACCAAATTTTATCTTATATTATATTGGATAGCCAAATTCTCAGTGTTATATTATACTAACTTTCAAATTTTGCTTTCCAACAGAAGACGCAAATTCTACTATGTAGCCTAATCTATTTTTTAATATGCTAGGTTGGATTCCTAATTGGGAATTTTAACGTTTGGTTAAGTTGATATGAAATCGGAATATTTGCTTGGTATTTGGATTTATGTTTGATGCGATTATTTGTATTAATTTTTGTTTCTTTTGGGTTTCATTTAATCTCTAATGGTAATTTCTGGCCATTTTAAATTTGAATTATTATAGGACTTCATATTTATTCACTTTAAGTTTTAATATGGGTCTTTACTTTTCATTGAAAAATTTCTCCTTAGGATTTCTTTTTAAATAATAAATAAAAGTTAAGGTCACTTTTTGTATTGTTTCTTATGTCTCGAGCCAGGAGGAGTCTGTGGACATACTTTCCCCTTTTCCTGAAATATCAATAAGTATATACAAAGCGCCCAATATTGTACAATAGCTGCATAACAGCCTTTCCACATTTGAATTCTCTTAAACGGAACAGCTTGTAGAAACGATGCAAAAGTTTTGAATTTAGTTCAGTTTTGTGCTAACAGCTTTTTCACTAATCAAGTACTAACAAAGAGATATTGGACCCATTTTTTATTTAAAAAAAATTTAATCTTCAAGTAAAACAATTTGGAAAATAACTGATTTTATCCTACATTTTCTTACTTATCTAAAAATAGGGTTTTTCATAAAAATTAATTTTGATTCTAGCAAAATATAATCTTGCTATTTTATGCATTACAACTGTCTCAACATCCATTGTATTAAGATCACAAATAGTATGTTTGCTTATAACTAATAACAGTAAATGACATTAATCTTATAATACTATTTAACTGTTGATTTCATTTAAATTAGTTAATTTGAATTTCATGAAAAAAATTAATTAAATAATTAGAAGTATTTGCATATATAGATTGAGATGGAGAAAGGGCGTGCGTACTTTTAGTGGCTTCAAACGGTTTAGTGCTGTGGCAAATTTTTAGGAGTAGTAGTAACAGTAGTAGTAAATATTATTTTCCTACTTATTGCTTTAGATCTGTCTCCACATCCTTTGTATAACCAGTAGGAAGCTATCAGGAGGTCCGGGACGAACACCGTGCTGCCATCTACAATTTAGTCTAACGCCGACAGGTTATAATTTATTCAAGAATTATTGATCGAGTCTAATGGGGTCAAGGTCAATTGATTTGTTGTTGTTCGTCTAGGTATAATGACACTGGGGTGAAGTTCGCAGATGCGCATTGACGGTGGGGACACATAATTTATTCAAGGATTATTGATCGACTCGAGGGGGAAGTGCATTTCCGAGAAATTGATTTACATAATCGAGGGGAATTATTGATCTACGAAAGGGAAATTAGAAATGACATCACTTTTTTCCTAGGAATTATACGGGATTCTAAAGAGATAGAAATTCTATTTTATGGCTTTCTGATCTTACGTGACAGAGATAAATTAATATTCGATTTTTGAAATATGGCTTCTTTGATCTTTAGGTCAGAAAGATAAATTGATATTCTATCTAAACCATAATAGTGTAGCTAGGAACACCTATGAGATGAAGAGATTAACACGGGAAATGGTTTCCTAGGAATTTCAAATGTCACAAAGCAGGGATGCCAAAACAAAAGGAACACGCAGAAATTACGTTTAGGGGATTATTTGGGCCAAACCAATTGAGACATTTTAGGGGATTATTTGGGCGAAAACGTTTGAGACATTTTAGAAGATGATTTTAGAAGATAATTTAGAAGATGATTGGGGCGAAACTCTGTGGTCGTTATAACACACAAGTTCCATTTGATCGATGTTGTGAGGTCCCCTACCCCAACCCCAAAGGGCCCCCTACCCCGACCCCAAAGGACCTTCCCCCGGGCCCCAAAGGCCCCCTGGGCCCCAAAAGGTCCCCCGGCGTCCCCAAAGGACCCCAGGGCCCCCAAAGGCTCCCGAGCCCCCAAAGAACCCCCGGGCCCCAAAGGCCCCCCGTAGGCCCAAAGGCCCCCGAGCCCCTCCCTTCCTCACTACCTTTTTGATTTTTTTTAAGTTTTTTTGGACTGAATTTTTTAGACTTAGAAATTATCCAACATTTTCCCATGTTTTTTCTTTAACCCATTGGCATAGAGTTTTTAGCCTAGATTCTTAGCTTAGTTTTATTTAGAGCTGAAGTTTACTTTAGTTTAAGTTAAGAGTTTAGAGTTTTAGCCTAGATCCTTAACTTAGTGTTTTAGTTATATTTCTAGTTTAGTTTAGTTTTATTTAATAGTTTAGAGTTTTTAGCTTGGAGTCCTAGCTTAGAGCTCTAGTTAGAGTTGAAGTTTAGTTTAGTTTTAGTTAAGACTTTTGAGTTTTAGCTTAGAGTCTTAGCTTAGAGTTTTAGTTAGAGTTGAAGTTTAGCTTAGTAATAGTTATGAATTTAGAGTTTTAGCTTAGAGTCATAGCTTAGAGTTTTAGTTAAAGTTTTAGTTTCAGTTAAGTTTTAGTTGAGAGTTTAGAGTTTTAGCCAGGAGTCTTAGCTTAGAGTCTTAGCTTAGAGTTTTTGTTGAAGCTCTAGTTTAGTTTAGTTTTAGTTAAGAGTTTAGAGTTTTATCAAAGAGTCTTAGCTTAGAGTTTTTGTTAGAGTTGAAGTTTATTTTAGTTTTAGTTAAGAGTTTTGAGTTTTTAGCTTTGAGTCTTAGCTTAGAGTTTTGTTAGAGTTCTAGTTTAGTTTAGTTTTAGTTAAGAGTTTGGACTTTTACCTTAGAGTCTTAGCTTAAAGTTTTTGTTAGAGTTGAAGTTTACTTTAGTTTTAGTTAAGAGTTTAGAGTTTTAGCTTAGAGTCATAGCTTAGAGTTTTTGTTAGAGTTCTAGTTTATTTTAGTTTTAGTTAAGAGCTTAGAGTTTTTTTAGCTTAGAGTCTTAACTTAGAGTTTTAGTTAAAGTTGAAGTTTAGTTTAGTTTTTGTTAAGAGTTTAGAGTTTTAGCTTAGAGTCTTCACTTAGAGTTTTTGTTAGAGTTCTAGTTTAGTTTAAGTTTAGTTAAGAGTTTAGAGTTTTAACTTAGAGTCTTAGCTTAAAGTTTTAGTCAGAGTTGAAGTTTAGTTTAGTTATAGTTAAGAATTTAGAGTTTTAGCTTAGAGTCATAGCTGAGATTTGTAGTTAAAGTTGTAGTTTAGTTAAGTTTTAGTTAAGAGTTTAGAGTTTTAGCGTAGAGTCTTAGCTTAGAGCTTTAGTTAGAGTTGAAGTTTAGTTTAGTTATAGTTAAGAGTTAAGAGAGTCTTAGCTTAGAGTTTTTGTTAGAGTTCTAGTTTATTCCTATTTAAGATTTTAGATTTTTACCTCAGAGTATTCGCTTAGAGTGTAAGTTAGAGATGAAGTTTAGTATAGTTTTACTTCATAGTTTTAGCTTAGAGTATTAGCTTAGAGTATTTGTTAGAGTTGAAGTTTAGTTGAGTAATAGTTAAGAGTTTGGAGTTTTACCCTAGAGTCTTAGCTTAGAGTTTTAGTTAGAGTTGAAGTTTAGTTAAGTAATAGTTAAGAGCTTAGAGCTTTATTTAGAGTTTAATTTTAGCTATAGTGAATAGTTTGGATACTTATGCTTAAGTCTTAGCTTAGCGTTTAATTTATACTTGGAATTTTAGTTCATTTATAGTTAAGAGTTGAAAAGTTAATAATAGCTTCATATACTAGAGTTTATTTATATTTGAAGTTTAGTTTAGTTATAGTTAAGAATTTAGAGTTTTATCTTAAAGACAGAGCTTAGAGTTTTAGTTATAGTTGTAGTTTAGTTAAGTTTTAGTTAATAGTTTAGAGTTTTAGCCTAGAGTCTTAGGTTAGAGTCTTAGCTTAGAGTTTTAGTTAGAGTTGAAGTTTAGTTTAGTTATAGTTAAGAGTTGAAAGTTTTAGTCTAGAGTCTTAGCTTAGATGTTAGTTATAGTTGAAGTTTCTTTTATCCATAGCTAACAGTCTAGAGTTTTAGCTTTGAGTCTTAGCTTAGAGTTTCTGAAAAAGTTGAATTTTAGTTTAGTTAAAACTCAGAATTTATAGACTTATCTCTGCGTCATAAATAAGAGTTTTATCTAATGCTGAGGTTTAATTAAGTTATAATTAAGAATTTAGAGTTTTAGCCTAGAGTCTTGGCTTAGAGTCTTAGCTTAGAGTTTTTGTTGAAGTTCTAGTTTACTTTAGTTTTAGTTAAGAGTTTTACCTTAGAGTCTTAGCTTAGAGTTTTTGTTATAGTTCTAGTTTAGTTTAGTTGTAGTTAAGACTTTGGAGTTTTATCTTAGAGTCTTAGCTTAGAGTTTAAGTTAGAGTTGAAGTTTAGTTTTAGTTAAGAGTTTAGAGTTATAGCTTAGAGTCTTAGCTTAGAGTTTTTGTTAGAGTTCTAGTTTAGTTTAGTTTTAGTTAAGAGTTCAGAGTTTTTAGCTTAGAGTCTTAGCTTAGAGTTGTTGTTGCAGTTCTAGTTTAGTTTAGTTTTAGTTAAGAGTTTAGAGTTTTAGCTAAGAGTCTTAGCTTAGAGTTTTAGTTAGAGTTGAAGTTTAGTTTAGTAATAGTTAAGAATTTAGAGTTTTAGCTTAGAGTTTGTGTTAGAGTTCTAGTTTAGTTTTAGTTATGAGTTTAGAGTTTTACCTTAAAGTCATAGCTTAGAGTTTTAGTTAGAGTTGAAGTTTAGTTAAAGTTAAGAATTTAGAGTTCTAGCTTAGAGTCTCAGCTTAGAGTCTTAGCTTAGAGTTTTTGTTGAAGTTCTAGTTTACTTTAGTTTTAGTTAAGAGTTTAGAGTTTTACCTTAGAGTCCTAGCTTAGAGTTTTTGTTAGAGTTCTAGTTTAGTTTAGTTATTAATAAGAGTTTAGAGTTTTAGTTAAGAGTCTTACCTTAGAGTTTTTGTTAGAGTTCTAGTTTAGTTTAGTTATAGTTAAGAGTTTAGAGTTTTTAGCTTAGAGTCTTAGCTTAGAGTTTTTGTTGAAGCTCTAGTTTAGTTTAGTTTTAGTTAAGAGTTTAGAGTTTTATCAAAGAGTCTTAGCTTACATTTTTTGTTAGAGTTGAAGTTTAGTTTAGTTATAGTTAAGAGTTTAGAGTTTTTAGCTTTGAGTCTTAGCTTAGAGTTTTGTTAGAGTTCTAGTTTAGTTTAGTTTTAGTTAAGAGTTTGGAGTTTTAACCTAGAGTCTTAGCTTAAAGTTTTTGTTAGAGTTGAAGTTTACTTTAGTTTTAGTTAACTGTTTAGAGTTTTAGCTTAGAGTCATAGCTTAGAGTTTTTGTTAGAGTTCTAGTTTATTTTAGTTTTAGTTAAGAGTTTAGAGTTTTTTAGCTTAGAGTCTTAACTTAGAGTTTTAGTTAAAGTTGAAGTTTAGTTTAGTTTTTGTTAAGAGTTTAGAGTTTTAGCTTAGAGTCTTCACTTAGAGTTTTTGTTAGAGTTCTAGTTTAGTTTAATTTTAGCTAAGAGTTTAGAGTTTTAACTTAGAGTCTTAGCTTAAAGTTTTAGTTAGAGTTGAAGTTTAGTTTAGTTGTAGTTAAGAATTTACAGTTTTAGCTTAGAGTCATAGCTGAGATTTTTAGTTAAAGTTGTAGTTTAGTTAAGTTTTAGTTAACAGTTTAGAGTTTTAGCGTAGAGTCTTAGCTTAGAGCTTTAGTTAGAGTTGAAGTTTATTTTAGTTATAGTTAAGAGTTAAGAGAGTCTTAGCTTAGAGTTTTTGTTAGAGTTCTAGTTTAGTTTTAGTTAAGAGTTTAGAGTTTTACCTTAGAGTCTTAGCTTAGAGTTTTAGTTAGAGTTGAAGTTTAGTTTAGTTTTACTTTATAGTTTTAGCTTAGAGTCTTAGCTTAGAGTTTTAGTTAGAGTTGAAGTTTAGTTTAGTAACAGTTAAGAGTTTAGAGTTTTAGTTAGAGTTGAAGTTTAGTTAGTTTTAGTTAAGAGTTTAGAGTTTTAGCATAGAGTCTTAGCTTAGAGTTTTAGTTAGAGTTGAAGTTTAGGTTAGTTATAGTTAAGAGTTTAGAGTTTTAGCCTAGAGTCTTAGCTTAGAGTTTAGTTAGAGTTGAAGTTTACTTTAGCTTTAGATCAGATTTTAGATTTTTAGCTTAGAGTCACAGCTTAGAGTTTTAGTTAAAGTTGTAGTTTAGATAAGTTTTAGTTAAGAGTTTAGAGTTTTAGCCTAGAGTCTTAGCTTAGAGTCTTAGCTTAGAGTTTTAGTTAGAGTTGAAGTTAAGTTTAGTTATAGTTAAGAGTTGAGAGTTTTAGCTTAGAGTCGTAGCTTAGAATTTAGTTAGAGTTGAAGTTTAGTTTAGCTATAGTTAATAGTTTGGAGTTTTAGCTTAGAGTCTTAGCTTAGAGTTTTAGTTAGAGTTGAAGTTTAGTTTAATTATAGTTAAGAATTTAGAGTTTTAGCTTAGAATCATAGCTTAGAGTTTTTGTTAGAGTTGAAGTTTAGTTTAGTTATAATTAAGAATTTGGAGTTCTAGCCTAGAGTCTTAGCTTAAAGTATTAGCTTAAAGTTTTTGTTGAAGTTCTAGTTTACTTAAGTTTTAGTTAAGAATTTAGAGTTTTACCTTTCAGTCTTAGCTTAAAGTTTTAGTTAGAGTTGAAGTAGAGTTTAGTTATAGTTAAGATTTTAGAGAGTCTTAGCTTAGAGTTTTTGTTAGAGTTCTAGTTTAGTTTTAGTTAAGAGTTTAGAGTTTACCTTAGAGTCTTAGCTTTGAGTTTTAGTTAGAGTTGAAGTTTAGTTTAGTTATAGTTAAGAGTTTAGAGTTTGAAGTTTAGTTTAGTTTTACTTTATAGTTTTAGCTTAGAGTCTTAGCTTAGAGTTTTAGTTAGAGTTGAAGTTTAGTTTAGTTATAGTTAAGAGTTTAGAGTTTGAAGTTTAGTTTAGTTTTTGTTAAGAGTTTAGAGTTTTAGCTTACAGTCTTCACTTAGAGTTTTTGTTAGAGTGCTAGTTTAGTTTAATTTTAGTTAAGAGTTTTAACTTAGAGTCTTAGCTTAAAGTTTTAGTTAGAGTTGAAGTTTAGTTTAGTTGTAGTTAAGAATTTACAGTTTTAGCTTAGAGTCATAGCTGAGATTTGTAGTTAAAGTTGTAGTTTAGTTAAGTTTTAGTTAAGAGTTTAGAGTTTTAGCGTAGAGTCTTAGCTTAGAGCTTTAGTTAGAGTTGAAGTTTAGTTTAGTTATAGTTAAGAGTTAAGAGAGTCTTAGCTTAGAGTTTTAGTTAGAGTTCTAGTTTAGTTTTAGTTAAGAGTTTAGAGTTTTACCTTAGAGTCTTAGCTTAGAGTTTTAGTTAGAGTTGAAGTTTAGTTTAGTTTTAATTTATAGTTTTAGCTTAGAGTCTTAGCTTAGAGTTTTAGTTAGAGTTGAAGTTTAGTTTAGTAACAGTTAAGAGTTTAGAGTTTTAGTTAGAGTTGAAGTTTAGTTTAGTTAAGAGTTTAGAGTTTTAGCTTAGAGTCTTAGCTTAGAGTTTTAGTTAGACTTGGAAGTTGAGGTTAGTTATAGTTAAGAGTTGAGAGGTTTATCCTAGAGTCTTAGATTAGAGTTTTATTTAGAGTTGAAGTTAATTTTAGCAATTGTTAAGAATTTGGAGTTTTAGCTTAGAAACAGAGCTTAGAGTTTTAGTTATAAAGTTGTCGCTTAGTTAAGTTTTAGTTAAGAGTTTAGAGTTTTAGCCTAGAGTCTCCGCTTGGAGTTTGGTTAGATTTGAAGATTGGTTTAGATATAGTTAAGAGTTTAGAGGTTTAGCTTAGAGTCATAGCTTAGTTTTAGTTAGAGTTTAATTTAGGTTTAGTTACAGTTAAGAGTTGAGAGTTTTATCATAGAGTCTTGACTAAGAGTTTAGTTAGAGTTGAAGTCAATTTTAGTTATAGTTAAGAGTTTGGAGTTTTAGCTTTGAGTCTTAGCTTAGAGTTTTAGTTAGAGTTGAAGTTTAGTTAAGTTTTAGTTAAGAGTTTAGAGTTTTAGCCTAGAGTCTTGGCTTAGAGTCTTAGCTTAGAGTTTTTGTTGAAGTTCTAGTTTACTTTAGTTTTAGTTAATAGTTTTACCTTAGAGTCTTAGCTTAGAGTTTTTGTTAGAGTTCTAGTTTAGTTTAGTTGTAGTTAAGACTTTGGAGTTTTACCTTAGAGTCTTAGCTTAGAGTCATAGTTAGAGTTGAAGTTTAGTCAAGTTTTATCTAAGAATTTAGAGTTTTAGCTTATAGTCTTAGCTTAGATTTTTTTTTAGAATTCTAGTTTAGTTTAGTTTTAGTTAAGAGTTTAGAGTTTTTAGCTTAGAGTCTTAGCTTAGAGTTGTTGTTGCAGTTCTAGTTTAGTTTAGTTTTAGATAAGAGTTTAGAGTTTAGCTAAGAGTCTTAGTTTAGGGCTTTATTTAAAGTTGAAGTTTAGTTTAGTAATAGTTAAGAGTTTAGAGTTTTAGCTTAGAGCTTTGTTAGAGTTCTAGTTTAGTTTAGTTTTAGTTATGATTTTAGAGTTTTACCTTAGAGTCTTAGCTTGGAGTTTTCGTTAGAGTTGAAGTTTATTTTAGTTATAGTTAAGAATTTAGAGTTCTAGCCTAGAGTTATAGCTTAGAGTCTTAGCTTAGAGTTTTTGTTGAAGTTCTAGTTACTTTAGTTTTAGTTTAGTGTTTAGAGTTTTACCTTTAGTCCTAGCTTAGAGTTTTTGTTAGAGTTCTAGTTTAGTTTAGTTATAGTTAAGAATTTGGAGTTTCACCTTAGAGTCTTAGCTTAGAGTTTTAGTTAGAGTTGAAGTTTACTTTAGTTTTAGTTAAGAGATTAGAGTTTTAGCTTAGAGTCTTAGCTTAGAGTTTTTGTTAGAGTTCTAGTTGAGTTTAGTTTTAGTTAAGAGTTTAGAGTTTTTAGCTTAGAGTCTTAGCTTAGAGTTGTTATTGAAGTTCTAGTTTAGTTTAGTTTTAATTAAGAGTTTAGAGTTTTAGCTTAGAGTCTTAGCTTAGAATTTTAGTTAGAGTTGAAGTTTAGTTTATTAATAGTTAAGAATTTAGAGTTTTAGCTTAGAGTCTTAGCTTAGAGTTTTTGTTAGAGTTCTAGTTTAGTTTAGTTTTAGTTATGAGTTTAGAGTTTTATCTTAGAGTCTTACCTTAGAGTTTTTGTTAGAGTTCTAGTTTAGTTTAGTTATAGTTAAGAGTTTAGAGTTTTTAGCTTAGAGTCTTAGCTTAGAGTTGTTGTTGAGGTTCGAGTTTAGTTTAGTTTTAGTTAAGAGTTTAGAGTTTTAGCTTAGAGTCTTAGCTTAGAGTTTTAGTTACAGTTGAAGTTTAGTTTAGTAATAGTTAAGAGTTTATAGTTTTAGCTCAGAGTCTTAGCTTAGAGTTTTTGTTAGAGTTCTAGTTTAGTTTAGTTTTAGTTATGAGTTTAGAGTTTTACCTTAGAGTCTTAGCTTAGAGTTTTTGTTATAGTTTAAGTTTAGTTTAGTTATAGTTAAGAACTTATAGTTTTAGCCTAGAGTCATAGCTTAGAGTTTTAGTTAAAGTTGTAGTTTAGTTAAGCTATGACTCTAGGCTAAAACTCTAAATTCTTAACTATAACTAAACTAAACTTCAACTCTAAATAAAACTCTAAGCTAAGACTCTAAGGTAAAACTCTAAACTCATAACAAAAACTAAACTAAACTAGAACTCTAACAAAAATTCTAAGCTAAGACTCTAAACTCTTAACTATTGCTAAACTAAACTTCAACTCTAACTAAAACTCTAAGCTAAGACTCTAAGCTAAAACTCTTAACTCTTAGCTAAAACTAAACTAAACTAGAACTTCAACAACAACTCTAAGCTAAGACTCTAAGCTAAAAACTCTAAACTCTTAACTAAAACTAAACCAAACTATAACTCTAACAAAAACTCTAAGCTAAGACTCTAAGCTAAAACTCTAAACTCTTAACTAAAACTTAAGTAAACTTCAGCTCTAACTAAAATTCTAAGATAAGACTCTAAGGTAAAACTCCAAACTCTTAACTACAACTAAACTTAACTAGACCTCTAACAAAAACTCTAAGCTAAGACTCTAAGCTAAGACTCTAGGCTAAAACTCTAAACTCTTAACTAGAACTTAACTAAAACTACAACTTTAACTAATAATCTAAGCTAAAACTCTAAATTCTTAATTATTACTTAACTAAACTTCAACTCTAACTAAAACTCTAAGCTAAGACTCTAAGCTAAAACTCTAAACTCTTAACTAAAACTAAACTAAACTTCAACTCTAACTAAAGCTCTAAGCTAAGACTCTAGGCTAAAAACTTTAAACTCTTAACTAAAACTACACTAAACTAGAACTCTAACAAAAACTCTAAGATAAGACTCTAAGCTAAAACTCTAAACTCTTAACTAAAACTAAAGACAACTCCAACTCTAAATAAAACTAAGCTAAGACTCTAGGCTAAAACTCTATGCCAATGGGTTAAAGAAAAACCGGAAAAATGTTGGAAACCGGAAAAGTCTAAAAAATTCAGTCCTAAAAAACTTAAAAAAATTCAAAAAGGGAGGGAGGAAGGGAGGAGCTCGGGGGCATTTGAGGGCCCGGGGGTCCTTTGAGGGCTTGGGGGCCTTTGGGGGTGCGGGGGACCTTGGCGGACCCGGGGGCCTTAAGGGCCGGGGGGGCCATTAGGGCCCGGGGGACCTTTGGGGCCCGGGGTTGTCCTTTGGGGCTCGGTGGTCCCTTTGGAGTTGGGGTAGGGGGCCCTTTGGGGTTTGGGTAGGGGACCTCAGAAAATTGATCAAATGAAACTTGTGTATTATAACGACCACGGAGTTTCGTCCCAATCATCTTCTAAATCATCTTCTAAAATCATCTTCTAAAATGTCTCAAACGGTTTCTTCCAAATAGTCCCCTAAAATGTCTCAAACGGTTTGGCCCAAATAATCCCCTAAACGTAATTTCTGCGTGTTCCTTTTGTTTTGGCATCCCTGCAGTGTCACATTTGAAATTCCTAGGAAACCATTTATTGCGTTAATCTCTTCATCTCATAGGTGTTCCTAGCTACACTATTCTTTTTTCGATAGAATATAAATTTATCTCTCTGACCTAAAGATCAAAGAAGCCATATATCAAAAATTAAATATTAATTTATCTCTGTCACGTAAGATCAGAGAAACCATATTTAAAAATAGAATTTCTATCTCTTTAGAATCCCCTATAATTCCTAGGAAACAAGTGATCTAAGATAAGACTCTAAGCTAAAAACTCTAAACTCTTAACTATAACTAAACTAAACTTCAAATCTAACTAAAGATCTAAGCTAAGACTCTAGTCTAAAACTCTAAACTCTTAACTAAACTTAACTAAACTACAACTTTAACTAAAACTCTAAGATATGACTCTAAGCTAAAACTCTAAGTTCTTTACTATAACTAAACTAAACTTCAACTCTAACTAAACCTCTAAGCTAAGACTCTAAGGTAAAATACTAGACTCTTAAATAAAACTAAACTAAACTAGAACTCTAACAAAAACTCTAAGTTAAGACTCTAAGCTAAAACTATAAACTATTAATTATTACTAAACTAAACTTCAACTCTAACTAAAACTCTAAGCTAAGACTCTAAGCTAAAACTCTAAACTCTTAACTAAAACTAAACTAAACTAGAACTCTAACAAAAACTCTAAGATAAGACTCTATGCTAAAACTCTAAACTCTTAACTAAAACTAAAGTAAACTTCAACTCTAACTAAAACTCTAAGCTAAGACTCTAAGGTAAAACTCCAAACTCTTCACTATAACTAAACTAAACTAGAACTCTAACAAAAACTCTAAGCTAGGACTCTAAGGTAAAACTCTAAACTCTTAACTAAAACTAAACTAAACTAGAACTTCAACAAAAACTCTAAGCTAAGACTCTAAGCTAAGACTCTAGGCTAGAACTCTGCACTCTTAACTAAAACTTAACTGAACTACAACTTTAACTAAAACTCTAAGCTATGACTCTAAGCTAAAACTCTAAATTCTTAACTATACCTAAACTAAACTTCAACTCTAACTAAAACTCTAAGCTAAGACTCAAAGCTAAAACTCCAAACTCTTAACTATAACTAAACTAAACTTCAACTCTAACTAAAACTCTAAGCTAAAACTCTAAACTCAACTAAAACTAAACTAAACTAGAACTCTAAGCTAAAACTATAAAGTAAAACTAAACTAAACTTCAACTATAACTAAAACTTCAAGCTAAGACTCTAAGGTAAAACTCTAAACTCTTAACAAAAACTAAACTAAACTAGAACTCTAACACAAACTCTAAGCTAAGACTCTAAGCTAAAAACTCTAAACTCTTAACTATAACTAAACTGAACTTCAACTCAAACTTAAGCTCTAAGCCAAGACTCTAGGCTAAAACTCTAAACTCTTAACTAAAACTTAACCAAACTACAACTTTAACTAAAACTCTAAGCTATGACTCCAAGCTAAAACTCTAAATTCTTAACTATAACTAAACTAAACTTCAACTCTAACTAAAACTCTAAGCTAAGACTCTAAGGTAAAACTCTAAACTCATAACAAAAACTAAACTAAACTAGAACTCTAACAAAACTCTAAGCTAAGACTCTAAACTCCTAACTATTGCTAAACTAAACTTCAACTCTAACTAAAACTCTAAGCTAAGACTCTAAGCTAAAACTCTTAACTAAAACTAAACTAAACTAGAACTTCAACAACAACTCTAAGCTAAGAATCTAATCTAAAAAATCTAAAATCTAAACTAAAATTAAACTAAACTAGAACTCTAACAAAAACTCTAAGCTAAGACTCTAAGCTAAAACTCTAAACTCTTAACTAAAACTTAAGTAAACTTCAACTCTAACTAAAATTCTAAGCTAAGACTCTAAGGTAAAACTCTAAACTCGTAACTATAACTAAACTAGAACTCTAACAAAAACTCTAAGCTAAGACTCTAAGCTAAGACTCTAGGCTAAAACTCTAAACTCTTAACTAGAACTTAACTAAAACTACAACTTTAACTAAAACTCTAAGCTAAAACTCTAAATTCTTAATTATTACTTAACTAAACTTCAACTCTAACTAAAACTCTAAGCTAAGACTCTAAGCTAAAACTCTAAACTCTTAACTAAAACTAAACTAAACTTCAACTCTAACTAAAGCTCTAAGCTAAGACTCTAAGCTAAAACTCTAAACTCTTAACTAAACTTAACTAAACTAGAACTTTAACAAAAACTCTAAGCTAAGACTCTACGCTAAAACTCTAAACTCTTAACTAAAACTAAAGACATCTCCAACTCTAAATAAAACTAAGCTAAGACTCTAGGCTAAAACGCTATGCCAATGGGTTAAAGAAAAAACTGGAAAAATGTTGGATAATTTCTAATTCTAAAAAACTCTGTCCGAAAAAACTTAAAAAAATTCAAAAAGGGAGCGAGGAAGGGGGGGAGCTCGGGGGCCTTTGAGGGCGCGGGGGTCCTTTGGGGGCCCGGGGGTGTCTTTGGGGGCTCGGGGGCCTTTGAGGGTGCCGGGGACCTTTGGGGCCCGGGGGCCTTTGGGGCCCAGGGGGCCTTTAGGACCCGGGGGACCTTTGGGGCCCGGGGTGCCCTTTGGGGCTCGGTGGTCCCTTCGGGGTTAGGGTAGGGGGCCCTTTGGGGTTGGGGTAGGGGACCTCAGAAAATTGATCAAATGAAACTTGTGTATTATAACGACCACGGAGTTTCGTCCCAATCATCTTCTAAATCATCTTCTAAAATTATCTTCTAAAGTGTCTCAAACGGTTTTTCCCAAATAGTCCCCTAAAATGTCTCAAACGGTTTGGCCCAAATAATCCCCTAAACGTAATTTCTGCGTGTTCCTTTTGTTTTGGCATCCCTGCACTGTCACATTTGATATTCCTAGGAAACCATTTACTGCGTTAATCTCTTCATCTCATAGGTGTTCCTACCTACACTATTATGGTTTCGATAGAATATAAATTTATCTCTCTGACCTAAAGATCAAAGAAGCCATATATCAAAAATCAAATATTAATTTATCTCTGTCGCGTAAGATCAGAGAAGCCATATTTAAAAATAGAATTTCTATCTCTTTAGAATCCCGTATAATTCCTAGGAAACAAGTGATGTCATTTCTAATTCCCCTTTCGTAGATCAATAATTCCCCTCGATTATGCAAATCAATTTCTCGGAAATCCACTTCCCCCTCGAGTCGATCAATAATCCTTGAATAAATTATGTGTCCCCACCGTCAATGCGCATGTTCGAACTTCACCCCAGTGTCATTACACCTAGACGAACAACAACAAATCAATTGACCTTGACCCCATTAGACTCGATCGATAATTTTTGAATAAAGTATAACCTGTCGGCGTTAGACCAAATTGTAGATGGCAGCACGGTGTTCGTCCCGGACCTCCTGATAGCTTCCTACTATAACCGTTATACATAGCATTTATTTCTCGAGTTAGCAAAATAAATTACCGAATTCAACTTGGCACCTTGTGTGAAAACCTAAATTAGTCGTAATCCATTATAACTGACCAATTAATTACATTTTAAATTAATTTAATTATTTTATTTAGAAATTACGTTCCTTCCTATTGCTTAAATCTTATTGCTTATGTCAGAAATTTCATGCAAATGAGTAAATAAGTATATCAATTCCGATTTTGTTTTATGGAACTGAAATGGGTGAGAAAGTAGACGAAGATAAATATTCTAAAGTTCTCAGTGAACTTACTGGATCTTGCAAAATTTGCTTTTCTATCAATTTTGATTTGCAATTGAAATCGATAATTACTTCATTTCAGAACCAACAAATAACAAATTATTTTCAAATTTAATATGAAAAGGCGGAAAATAATGCCAAATATAATCATTACTTCTGACGAAACTTCTATAAATATGGGCATACCTGATTTTGCTTCTATGCTGTTTTTTCTTTCTTTTTTTTAATTGCCATTAAAATAAATGTTTTGGACCAGGCCTGTATTATCAGACTATATTCATGGTCCAGTTTTTAAAAGCTGTTTCTGCTCGACAACAGTGTTGTAGGCCTTAATAAATTAATTAAAAAAAAATCTAATTTTGGGATTGTATTCTGAACATAGGGACATGGAGATGGATAATTGAAAATAAATTAAGTTGTTTGCTCCACACAAGAAATTAAAAACACAGGGAAAGATAAAATATTCTTAATTTTAATATATTTTTATGCTACTTGTTTTTCGGGGATTTTGAGGACTCTTCCTTCGACAAAAAACCAAGTAGACGTGCCTAGCTCTTAGGATAAGAAAATTTCAGTTTCAAATTTCAAATTTGTCTTATACAAAGTTAAAACGGAAACTCCTAAAACTCTTATTCTGGTCAACCAATTCTGTATTAGACAGCATTGTTTCATACTTGAGAGTCAAGGAATTACATTGTGCTTAACACTGGCATGCATGGCTTAGTGCCTCTAAGTCTGATTTCTCTACCTTTGTCCCTGTCGTTTTAAGCGTAAACACAGTTTGAATGTATATCTGTTCTTTCGCTGGAGGCTCCATGCACCCATATTGAAAATTACACAAAACGACTTAATGCTTATCTCCCCATGCTTACAAAATATAAGCCTTTTACAATGTAAATGAAATTTTATTGCCATACTTCATGGTATTAACAATTTTAATTTATGCTGGACTAAATTGAAATTGTGGTTGAATGTTTCAAATTCTGGCAAATTATTCGAAATTTAGTCATATATATTTGTACAGTTAGGCAAGAAATAAAAATGTGGCAAAGTACAATAAGTTATCCAATAGGCTATGCTTAACCTGACTGATCAAAAGCCTCCGAGGGTTTGATATATCAATGTTTAGCGGTTAAACATTGACAGATAAAGGTAAAAATTCAAGAAAATAGTACTTAATTAAATACTGATGGTAATAACAACAAATATAATGGAGGACACAGAAATATAACAACATAAATTGATGTATTCGCCCTTTCCTCCCTATATTTTTTGTTTAAAAATAAGCCTAATCTATTTTCTTTTTCAATTCATCTGTCAAAATTAAATCCTTGCTATGAAATTATTGACTTTTCTAACTCCCATATGGGGAAGTAACTGACTAAGTCTTTTTTCTTTATTTCACAGCTTCTATTAGCCTTCTAGCATTGCACTAATTGAAAGGTGTTACGTTACTATGGATACTATCCATACAAAAATAAAACGCAACAAACACTAATTATACCATTGATTTTAATAAAAAGAAAATTAATGAAAGAGGATTTACGCTTGAACTCCAAAAGAAGGAGTGATTACTACCAAAACGCCACATTTTAATTTTCCAACTTCTTGAAAGCAAATCTTAATTTTTATCTATTTAATTTTGTTACTGTTGGGAATTAATTTCTACTTTGAATATATGGCCTTTTTAAACATTAATTTAGAAAACTTTTTCCGAAAAACAAGTTTTCAAAGAAAAGTAAAGAGCTCCATTAAGTCCAAAAAGAGCAGAAAAAAATTAAAATAATGTTCCAAGCGTAAAAATACCACAAATCACAATCAATAGATAAGTGAAACCCAAAACAAACAAAAATTAAAATAAAAACCGATTCAAACTCAAAACGAACAAAGATTAACTTGTATAGGGCTGAAAACCCCCATGCCTTCTCAAGACCAGAACATAACTTGCACTTTACTAAATAAAATACATTTTAATTTTTTCAGTTTTTTTTTTTAATAAATAAAAAATTGTCATAACTTCAAGGAATAAATATCAGTATACGTATATTAAACTGACAATTCATGGTGATTTGTTTCTTTTTCTTTTTCATGCAAAGTACAGACTATGTTCTAGTCTTAAGAAGGCATGGGGTTGTCAGCCCTATACATGTTAATTTTTGCTCTATTTGAGTTTGACTCAGTTATTTATTTTAATTTCTCTTTGTTTTGGGGTTCATTCATCTATTGATGGCGCATTTGGTAGTTTTTTTATTGGCATAGTATTTTCATGATTTTTTTTTTTTATTTTTCGCTTTTCTATAAGAATTCGAAGTTTGGCTTGCTATTTGTGTGTCGGAGAAATTTATTAAACAATTTTTAATCTTAACACAAATAGTATTATTTAATTTAATTTTATAGCTCCTCAAGTTGACCTGAAAAATAAAACGTAATATCATTCCCAAAACATTCTATTTATACTCTTTGGCAACCTGGATAAACTTACACTCTTCTGATTTATTTAAATGGTAAGAGCAGAAGTAGTAATGGTAGTAGCCCCGAAAGTTTCAACTTAGCGCTCCAAGTCGTTCTTCAGAAATTACTATGGTGTCTTATTGGCAACTATACACACAGTGCCTTTTGATTTAGTTTTAAAGCAACATTTAGTTTTAAAGCATGATGAGTCAGTTGGATTATTGGAAAGGGTCAACATACCCAATATCCCAGAGACATAGTTGCTGGACCGTCCTACTATGCTGAAAAAAATGGCTGTCTTAAATTTTTGACTGGATTTCATTGGAAAATTAATGGGCTTTGGAGAAGGGCTGCTTCGCTTTCAATCTACTTTTATTCTTAAAAGGGGCACTAGAATTTCTAATTTTGAATCGAATTAGCCCCTTTAAAAGTTTCAATAATATTTCTAGCTATAATAGAGCGGTGCTGCCTCTGATATTGTTTAGCCTATATACCTTTTTGAAAACCTACATGCATTTATTTTTTTCATTTAACTGAAACTCCCGCTAAACGTTCCCTAAATTTTTCACCTTAACACCCTTAGTGTCATTGATTACAGTAACTGTAGTGGTATTATTCATAGTATACACATAGTGCCCTCTGGCTTGTTCAAAATCCACCAAAACTTACCCTTAAAATCTAACTTAATAGTGTAAGCTGTTCTTGCAATATTGCTTTGTCATCATTTAAAAAGTCCACATTCTCATAGTTTGTTTTGATTTAGTTCAACATCAGCCCAAATATTGTTTAAAAGCTTCACCTTAATGTTCTTAGCTAGTACAGTAGCAATAGTTGAAGTAGCAATAGTAGCAGTATGTGCATAGCGCCTTTGGTTTTTTCAACATCCCCTCTAATACACGCTGAAAGTTTCAACTTAATACCATCAAAGTAGAGAGGGGTCATGAGGTCCGACGATGACCACGTGGTTTATGGTTTTCTCAGTGAGAATGAAAAAACAGGAATTTTCTCACTTGAAAAACCATGAATTTTGTCACATTTATGTCTGGTTTTATTGTTTTTGTCAGTGTAAATTTTAAAAACAGTAACTTTCTCACATTTTTTTTTTTTTTTTTTTTTTTTTTCTGTGATAATTTTAAAAAACAGGAAATTTCCCAATGAGAAAACAAAAAACCACGTGGTGCGGTCACGAGTCAGAACACCTGTGCTGTCGACCTCAATCCACCTATCGTGAATCAATAATTCCCCTTAGAAACAACAAATTAATTTCCCTTTTCTTGACAGATCAATCAATCAATGACATCATCTGTCAGACTTTAAAAATTTCCGCCTAGAAACATTTCTCCAGGAATAGAACCATATCATTAATGTCTTTGCCTCGGGAACAGTTCTACTGGTCGAACTCAGAAGGATATTAATAACCAAAGGCCATGGAAATAATTAGGAAAGAAACATCTTAGCGATGAATTGTTTTAGCGCGCGAAAATGTTTCATATTAATTTGAAATGCGTTAGCGCAGAGATGCCAGTAACAAAAGGAACACGCAGAATTTATGATTAGGGATTATTTGGGTGAAACCGTTTTAGACAGGTTATGGAACTATTTCGGCGAAACAGATAGAGACATTTTAAAAGAAGATTTTGAAGAGATTTTGGAGGAGGTTTTGAGTGTGGTCGTTATAATACACAAGTTTCATTTGAACAGTGTTGTGAGGTCCTCTAACCCAACCCCAAAGGGTTTCAATCCTCCTACCCCAACCCCGAAGGAAGCCCCCGGTCCTCAAAGGCCCCCCAAGCTCCCAAAGGCCCTCCACCGGTCCCCAAATGTCCCCCAGGCCACCAACTGCCCCCCGGACCCTCAAAGGCCCCCCCAAGCTCCCAAAGGGCCACCAGCGCCCCCAAAGGCCCACCCAGACCCCCAAAGGCCCTCCCCGGGCCCCCCAAAGGCCCACCGAGCCCCCAAAGGCCCACCGGGGTCCCCAAGGCCCACCACCGGCCCCCAACTGCCCCTCCAGCCCCCCACAAGCACGCCCCGGGGCCGCAAAGGTCCCCCGGTCTCCCCCCGGCCCCACGGGGGCCCAAAGGCCCTCCCCCCGTCCCCCAAGGTCCCCCCGGCCCCCAAAGGCCCTTCCTGTGCCCAAAGGCCCTCCCTGTGCCCCAAAGGCCTAGCTAGGTTTCTTAGCCTTTCATAGGTATGTGTTGTCAGAACATTATGATTTGGGATGTGTAGTTTGCTATTTCAGGCTTTTCTGATCTAAGGTTTTCTAGTATTTCGTAGGTGAATGTTGTCTGAAACCAATAGTTTGGGATGTGTGATTTGCTATTTCCGACTTTTCATAACCGGATTTCTTAGTCTTTCGTAGGTGTGTGGTGTCTGAAACCTATGATTTGGGATGTGTGGGTTGCTATTTTAGGCTGTTCTGAGTTGTATTTCTTAGTCTTACATAGGTGTGTTGTGTCTGAAACCTCTGATTTGGGGTGGGTGAATTGCTACTTTTGACCTTTCTGAGCTAGATTTCTTAGCCTTTCATAGGTGTTTGTTGTCTGAAACCTATAGTTTGGGTTGACTAGTTTGCTATTTTTGACTTTTCTGAGCTAGGTTTCTTAGCCGTTCTTAGGTGAGTGTTGTCTGAAACCTAGGATTTGGGATATGTAAATTACTATTTCGGGTTTTTTTAAGACAGTTTTCTTAGTCTTTCTTAGGTTTTTTTTGTCTGAAACCTATGATTTGGGATGTGTGGGTTGCTATTTTTTTAATTTTCAGAGATGGATTTCTTAGCCGTTTATAGGTGAGTGCTGTCTGAAACTTATGATTTGGGATGGTTAATTTGCTATTTCCGGCTTTTATTAGATAGTTTTCATAGCCTTTCATATGTGTGTGTTGTCAGATAATTACGATTTGGGATGTGTAGTTTTCTATTTGAACTTTTCAGAGCTAGGATTCTTAGTCCATCATTGGTGTTTGTTGTCTGAAACCAATAGTTTGGGATGACTAGTTTTCTATTTCAGTCTTGTTCATTTTGAATTTCTGTCATGAAATGCAAGAGTTGGAAAATTAGGGTCTTAGTCCACCAGCTCAGTACTAGGGTCCCAGTTCACCAGCCTAAACGGAGGAAATTCACTAGCTCAGAATTGGGGTCTTAGTCCACCAGCCTGAATGGTGGAAATCCACTAGCTCAAGATTGGGGTCTCAGTCCACCAGCCTGAATGGTGGAAATTCACTAGCTCAGAATTAGGGTCTCAGTCCACCAGCCTGAATGGTGGAAATTCACTAGCTCAGTATTTGGGTCTGAGTCCACCATCCTGAACGGTGGAAATTCACTATCTCAGAATTGGGGTATTAGTCCACCAGCCTGAATGATGGAAATCCACTAGCTCAATATATGGGACTCAGTCCACCAGCCTGAATGGTGGAAATTCACTAGCTCAGAATTAGGGTCTTAGTCCACCAGCCCGAATGATGGAAATTCACTAGCTCAGAATTGGGGTCTTAGTCCACCAGCCTGAATGGTTGAAATTCACATTAGACGACACAAAAACTTACACACACACAAAAACTTACACAAACGCACAAAAAATTACACACACACACAAAAAAAAAAAAAAAAAAAAAATAGAACAATTAAAACCAAAAACACACAAAAAAAAAAACACGCAGAAACATACACACACACACACACACACAAAAACTTACACACACACACACACACACACAAACTTACAAATGCACTCTAAAAATAACAATAACACAAAAACAAACAAGCAAAAAAAAAATGAAAAACACAAACACACAAACAAAAAACTTACACACACACAAACACACACAATAAAAAACAGACACACACACAAAAACTAACACACACACAAAAAAATACACACACACACACACGCACACAAAAACTTACACATTAACACAAAAAAAACACACACACACACGCAAAAAAAATCACAAAAACACACAAACACACAAAAACACAAAATTACAAAAAAACAAAATAAAAATTACACACACACGCAAAAAATAAAAAACAAAAAAACTAATACTCAAACACACATACACACAGACACACAAAAACTTACAAAAGCACTCTAAAACAAACAAGCACACAAAAAATTACATGAACACAGAAAATAACACACACACAAACACACACACAAAAATAACACACACAAACACATTAAAACACACACACACATACGCCAAAACATAAACACACACACAAACATACACACACACACACAAACCCAAAAACACAAAAAAACAAAAAAAAAAACAAAAACAAAAAAACACACAAACAAAAACAAAAACACACACACACAAACTACACACTGACACAACAACAAAAACTCACACACACACACTCACAAAAACTAACACACACACACACATACACAAAACTTAAACACACACAAAAGAAAACTTAAAAAAAAACTCAAAAACTTAAACAAAAACACAAACTTAAACAGTAAAAAGAAAAATTTCACACACACACACTAAAAATTACACACACACCTCAAAACTTACACACACACACACACACACAAACTTACACACACACACACACACACACACTTACACACACACACACACACACACAAAAACTAACACATTCACAATAAAAATAACAGTCACAAAAAAAATTAAATGCACACAAAAACTTACACAAACACACACACAAAAACATAACACACACACACACACACACGAAACCTCACACACACACACACACAAACATAAAAACACACAAAAAAAATAACACACAAACAAACAAACACACAAAAAAAAAAACACACACAAGCACACAAAAAAACACACACAAACACGCACAAAAACTTGAACACACACACCCACACACAAAACTTCACACACACACACACAAAAACTTACAAACAAACACAAAAAAATAAACAAAAACAAAAAAACAAACACAAAAAAAAAAACGCACCAAAAAACTTACACACACACACACACAAAAAACATACACACACAAACAAACACACACACACACACACACACAAACTAACAAAAACCCAAACAAAAAAACTTAAAACTCGAACAATACAACACACCTACACAATTACACATACACACAACAGAAACCACAAACACGAAACATATTACAAGAACAAAAAAACTTAAAAGAACAAAAACAATTACACACACACACAAAAACAAACACACACACACAAAAACTTACACACACACACGCAAAAACTTACACACACACACACACACTATAAATTACACACACACGCAAACAAAAGCACACACACACAAAAACTTACACAAACACACACACACTCACACACACACAAACACACACAAAAAAAATAACACATGCACACGAAAACTTACATGCACACACAAACTTATAGACACACACATTAAAACTTACACAAACACGTAAAAACTAGCACACAAACGATCTGACACACACCAAAACTTACACACAGACACACACACAATCTTACACACACACGCACAAACTTACACACAAAGATACACACACACTTAAACACACACACACAAAAACTTACACCTAGGGGATAGGGCTATTTTACGTTTCAAAAATTTTCAGAACACCCTCCTCCAGTGCAACAAAATATCTTTAGACTGTGAAGCTAAGCTGGTGGAGGTGAACGATCCCCGATTTCCAAATCGAGTCAAAGAATACCAGGCTATTGCAGTGTCCTATGCTCATGCGCAAAGAGACAGTTCTAACACCATGCGGTTGTTAGAAATAGTAGAAACATTGGATGAGGAGTGCATGGTCAAGGCACTAACTAAACTAATTGGCACGGCTAATGGTGCTATTTCTCGTTTGAGAAATACTAATTACCATAGGGTGTTCTCGTCAGATTATAGTCTCGCTATTAAAGATAAAAAAATTTAGCCGTTGGTTCAGGGATAATGGGTAGAGGACAGTCAGGGGACTAAAGCGACACGTGGTATCGGTTGGAGGGGGAAGTCAGGTACAATGACACTCTGTGGTAGAAAAAACCTATATGGTTCGTAATTTTAGAGGGGTAGCGCATCAATCGTTTAACCTAAATGTTAGCCAACAGTTTTTTATCCCTGTTTTTATTCACAACTCAAATTATGACTTAAAATTTATTTTACCGGCACTGGCACGTATGCGCAGGGAGGGAGGGGGAGTAGACAGTCCATGGGTAAATAGTTCATTTACCTATAACATTATTCCCAAATCGGCCGAGAAGTTGTTGCTTCTCGAACTGAAATGGCAGGCAGTGGATAATGGGCATGCGTGTTGGAATAAAATCAGGTTTTTAGATTCTTTTAGTTTTTTTCCCAAGGCATTTACTCAATTGATTCAAGTGCAGAAAAGCAACAATTTCGATAGCTTTTCCTTGCTTAAACAGCACATTCCAGATAGTGATATGTATTACCTAGTGAATTGTAAAGGTGTATACGCATACGTTTATTACTGTTCTTACGCTCGCTTAAGTGAGGTGAAACTACGTCCAATTTAAGGTTTTAATAATTCACTGACCAGTAGTGAATGCACAGTCGACGAGTAAGAGATTGCCAAGAAGTTTTGGGCTAAAAGGAATTGTAAAAATGGGTGGGATTATTGTAGACTGTACTTTGCCAGTGACGTTTTAACTCTGTTGGATATAGGCTGTAAGAACACAGACCAAATCTATTCAGAGTTCGGGTTAGATATAGGCTACTATTTTTCCACACCACATTTGGTGATGGATTTGATTTTAAAAATTAGTAGGGAGGAAATAGGCCTAATCACAGATGTAGATCAGCACCTTTTTGTAGAGCGTTCAATGCTCTTAAAGTCTCTTATCAGATGTAGATTACTACAAACAACACTTGCAATTAGTCCATCCTTTTACACAGCAGATCAAAAGCAAAAGGTCCCTAGAAATTAGGCAATCTATAATAACTGATGTTGTAAAATGTCAGAGCATAAAGTTTATATTAATAAAGAAAAAGGATGAGGTTCACTGGGTTCAACAGTCCAAATCATTAGAATAATTTTTGCTTTTCATTTTGTATTAGTAAAGAGAGGTGGATATAAAGGGTAAAAAAACTATTTATAAAATCTAACTATATTTCTATATTTTAAGTACCAAAAAAAAAATTTTAAATTAAAATAGTAGAATAACAGCTCTTTGCAGCTTGGAAAATTTTGAGCAATGGAAGATCGATTGTTCAAGAATAATGTTTTCACGTTCATTCTAGCTATTTATAAAGCCAACTACAAATTTGGGCCGTC